>NC_056741.1:609521676-609689176 GCF_019279795.1 Protopterus annectens | reverse complement strand
TATCTAGGCAGTAGAGGAGGGTAGAGAGTAAGTGAGATCTAACTGTGACCAGTATGGCTTGGTGAGTAAGGTATGGTTTAGCCCTATAGACAGCGTCAAGTTTGGTGTGGACTTTTTGGATTGTTAGAGAAATATGTTTATCAAATTTTAGTCTGTCATCTATTGTAACTCCTAGGAGCTTGGTCTGATTAATAGGTTCAATTTTTGTTCCATTAGTGGAGTAAATGGAGAGAGGTAGTGAACTGAGCTTGGTTGATTTGTTTGAGAAGATCATTAACTTAGTCTTGTTTGGGTTTAGGATGAGTTGATGGTTGGAGAGGTAGTTTTCAATGTCCTGGAAAGATTTTTGCATTTTGTGTTGAAGTTCTTGGGGGGGGGGGGGCTGAGCAGATAAGAGTGAAATCATCTGCATATTGGATGATAGTGCCAAGTTAGGTGGCGGAATTTAGGTTGTTGGTAAATATGGCAAAGAGAAGAGGACCAAGGATGGATCCTTGTGGTACACCAGTGGATACTGGTAGTAGTGGGGATAGTTTGCTCTCCCATTTTTGTAGCCTGTTGACAGTTTGACAGATAGCTGAAAACCATGTTAAGGATGATGAATTGAGATTGTATGATGCAAGTCTGTTGAGTAGCTGTTGGTGGGATACAGTGTCAAATGCTTTTAACATATCCAGGAAAATTGCTGAGACTAGTTGCCCTTCATTGTTGAAGTGATTAACAATATCAATAAAGGTTGTTAGTGCTATGTTTGTATTATGTTTAGGTCTGAAGCCGTGCTGCGAGCTGGATCTTAGTTTGCTAGTGGTGAGGTGATTCAGGAGCTGTTGGTGTATACATTTTTCTAGAATTTTGACTATGGGATGGAGGATACATACATACATACATACAGACATACAAATGTTTCAAGAACGGGCATTTAGCCCTTCTAGCTTGCTAATATGCCAAAACACTTGTTCCCATAATAAATGTCCAAGCTGTTCTTAAAAATATCTAAACTAGTACTTGCTTTAATATAATTAGGTAGTCTGTTCCAAGCATCAGCTACTCTGTCAGAGAACCAATTAGTACACTTCTCATTCCTACAGAATCTTCTATATAGGTTATCTAATGATTCTCTAGTACTTTTTGATAACCCCAAACATTCCCAGAGGTAGTTGTCCCTAAATGCCCTATATACCTGAATAAGATCTCCTCTTAAATATCTGTAAGGGACACTGTACAAGTTCAGATATTTTAGTCTTTCATAATAACTTAGATTTTCACATCCATGGATGCCCTTAGTATATTTCCGCTGTACTCTTTCCAGTTTATTCATGCTTGTTTTCCTAATGGGTTTCCATATTATTATCCCATACTCAAGTTTGGGTCTAATGTAACTAACAAACAATGACTTCATTATCAGTAGAAAAAGAAATGACTGGTGTAAAGGCTGATATCGTAATGATGGACTCAAGATGTAACTATTAAAAAGTCTCAATATGTGCGTAGCACTTTATATGCAGCTGTACCTTTGGAATAACTGTTAATGGTACATAATGAGTCTCATAGGTATATAGCACTGAAATATGATGATGCTATGAGCTCAACAGTACCTTATTTATAGGTAGACACACACCAAAGCTGTGTTCACCTCTCCGTGTTGGTGTGCATGTATGAGACTGATTCGCTCAGTCAGTATTCACCTCTCCAAGCGATTGCACCAACAAGCCTCTCCTGGTAAAAGTAATCCAGAACAAACTGTTCCAATTCAAATTGTTCCAACGCAAATAATTCCAGACAATAGTGACAATGTAATCCAAATCTAATAATTCCAGCACTTCTGCTCTCGTACTATTCTTTCAACGAATGCACCACGCAAATGACTTAAAATAACTTTATACTTTATTGTAAAAATAGTCGACAAACAATCTCGGCTAGCGCTTTCACCTACTGGCTTCCTCAGGCCGTTAAATTACTACTGATGATACAGACTATTTATAACTTCTTGAATTTCAAATTTCATGATGTCATGTCCTGTGCTATGTCAAAACGCATAATATATATTCTTGTACCAGCGTTACATAGCTTTGCATCTGCTATTATGAATTTATGCTTAATAGGACATTGTCTTATCATCTAGTACATAACTAATAATAAGATGTTAATAATTCTATGTATCTTTGTAAAATATACATAACAAAATAAAAATATACTTGCTGATGTCACATCCTGTTCTAAATTTCACTAATATATCAGTATACATCCGATAACTAGTATCGCTGCATCGGATATATATTAACATTCAAGAATATATTGTAACATCATTTAGTACAAATATAAATAGTTATTACTTAAAAACACAAAATTTTTAAAATGTTACATCCTGTTCAAAATTTCACTGATATATTAATATAGTTGCGATAACTAGTATCGCTGCATCAGATATATATTAACATTCAAGAATATGTTGTAACATCATTTAGTACAAATATAAATAGTTATTGCTTAAAAACAAAAACTAAAAAAGGCTATTAATTAAAACACTTTATATTAAATGACTATTTAAAATAGCTGTCAAATATGTGTACATCAAGTGCGACATGCATAACTTGGGATACGTTAGTAAACCACATAGTGAGTAATTAGTGTATATGTGTGTCATCTATCTATTACACTTATCCGGCTACTATGTCTATTCCAAAATTGTTTGGAATAATTCCTGCTCACCATATGGCCACGCTTCTTTACTTCCATCAATTTCTAATTAAATAAGGCATTCATGTATCAAACTAGTAAACCAGTAGCGTAAAAAACCTTTATAGCCTATGGTAGTTGGTGCGATGAATAACCACTAAATTATATGAATCCTATTAAAATAATACAATTTTTATTGATAATGTCTCGCTGTATAACATACGCGATAAGGTGCATAAATGTACCGTTTCTAATTGATTACAATACTTATATTCATATAATATATATTTAAATATAATGGTTATCTCTAGATCTAACCTTAAACATAATGTATCTTTTACTAATATTTATATGTGCGCTACTCTCTAATGCCTTATTTATATAGGAAATATATTTATGAAATATATATGTTAGAGCATTAGCTATGTATAGCTTCTAATTAATACTTGTTCAATTGCGCTAAGCTTCTATATCAATAAAGTATAAACTATAATATAACTAACATATGTACTAGAAATATTAATAACTAAGTGCTAATTTGTATATGTCTCAATTGGATTAGGCGCAATATATCACTTGTTACTCTTTCTATGACAGTTATAAACGAGCATTATCACTACGTATTAGATATTATTAAATAATATAACATATACTTTTCTGTAATGAAAAGTACAAATAAAGTTGATATGTGAGTGTCACGTTAATTAAGGTTCATATAAGTTCAAATATGGGTCTACTTAAATCAGTTTACTTGTCATAATGCGATGGAATCTGTAGGAATATGTCTTTAATCATTAGTAGTAGAGAAAGTACGAAAATGTGTCTACTTAAATCAGTTTACTTGTCACAATGCGATAAAAACTATAGAAATATGTCTTTAATCATTAATAATAGGGGAAGATATTAAAATTTTTTATTTATCATTATGATAGTTATTATTTAAATATTCAAGTGCGCTATTTGATATAACGTAGACTTTCTTAGTCACAAAATATATTATAATAAATTTCAACATACATTAAAACATTAACTGTCATTAAAATTAAAATTAAGTATTCTCCAATATATTAATTTATTGTTAATCAAAGTGATTTTATAAGTGTGTGTAATTAATCATATACTTGATATTTTTAAAACTTAATATAATCTGATTGCTAAAAAATATTATTACTATTATTAAATTCAGATTTAAATCAGATTTTGCTTATTTCGTAATACTATAGTAATTAATATTGGATAAGTCAGTTTGGATAATTCCAAAATAACATTTATTTATCTAATTCATAATATATATATATAATTAATTATTAATGTTTCATTAAAAATCTTTTTATTAAGTTATTTAAAAATATTTATTCATTAATATTAAAATTATAAATATATATACGTTCTTTATAATATATATCTCTATACTTGCATATATGGGAAACTTACTAAGGTGGATGTAAAACAGTGATATTCTCAAATATCCTTATAAATATTCCCATGTTACAAATATGTATCTTGGTGTCCATCTTTGTTATTAATCATTCACTTGAATTTTATACTTAATTTTCTAGCTTTCAACACAGGTTTGATAGGAATTCTATCATTTAGACCTGGTTTCTGGTCAGCTCTTAAACGAATAATCCAATTCATTTCTAATTCTTCTGTTTTATTGGAAATATCTCCCCTCTTAATATTAGTGAAATTGTTCTGTAATACCTTAAATCTAAATGTATGTTCAGCTGATGTATTAATAACATGTTTAGATAGGGCGTTAGTTGTAGAACATATTCTAATGTTATATAAATGTTCCCTAATACGGTCTTTCAACCGTCGGTCAGTTTTGCCTACGTAGAAGGCAGGGCAAACTGTACATAGAGCAATATATACTATATGCTTAGTATCACATGTGGCCTTCGCTGTCAGCTTAAATTCCTGCAGTGTTACTGGATGTGTAAATGTTGCCTTCGTATCAATATGTTGGCAATGATTACATTTCATACACGGTATGGTAGCTTGCTTTTCTATCTTGTTCATGGTTTTCCCTAGTGTCCTATTTGGTCCACACAATTTCCTGTATAAATTAGGTTTATTCCTGTAGGTATATTTGGGTATCTCCCCAACTATTTCATATATTTCAGGGTTAACCTTAAGATCCCCCAATGTTTCTCATATATGTGTCTTATGTGAGTAATATCCTGTGTATAGTGAAGTACTACCTTCATTTGGTTGTTATTTTCATTATTAGTTTCATCTAGATGTTCCTGACATTCCCTATAATAGTTGGAAAAATATGGGAATGCTCTACCTTCTCTCATATAGCATACATTGTCTATTTCTGTTGTTATTTCTTGTTCGCCATAGGACCTTGCTATAAATTGTTGTTTCAAATTTTCAATTTCAGTATTATAACCCTATTTGGTAGAATTTAATCTTGATGTTCTCATTGCTTGGCCTCTTATGACATTTTTAAACATGAAACCAGGATGCATGCTTTCTCTGTGTAATAATGTGTTCCTATAACAACTCTTCTTATATATGCCTGTGTTTAACATTCCATTAGTTAATTTCTCCACATACACATCCAGGAAACTAATTTTGTATTGTGATGTTTCCATAGTAAATTTTAAATTTTAAATAATCCGTGTGCTCATTAATCTCATCTAAGAAAAACCCTAGATTCATTTTATCAGATGTCCAAACAAGAAAATGGCTGACTGGGAAAAGCAATTCTTGTTTGAAATGGAAATGTTTAAGAGATATGTGCGATTATATAATAGATTTGTGGATGACCTTTTTCTTGTTTGGACATCTGATAAAATGAATCTAGGCTTTTTCTTAGATGAGATTAATGAGCACACGGATTATTTAAAATTTACTATGGAAACATCACAATACAAAATTAGTTTCCTGGATGTGTATGTGGAGAAATTAACTAATGGAATGTTAAACACAGGCATATATAAGAAGAGTTGTTATAGGAACACATTATTACACAGAGAAAGCATGCATCCTGGTTTCGTATTTAAAAATGTCATAAGAGGCCAAGCAATGAGAACATCAAGATTAAATTCTACAAAAGAGGGTTATAATATTGAAATTGAAAATTTGAAACAACAATTTATAGCAAGGTCCTATGGCGAACAAGAAATAACAACAGAAATAGACAATGTATGCTATATGAGAGAAGGTAGAGCATTCCCATATTTTTCCAACTATTATAGGGAATGTCAGGAACATCTAGATGAAACTAATAATGAAAATAACAACCAGTTGAAGGTAGTACTTCACTATACACAGGATATTACTCACATAAGACACATATATGAGAAACATTGGGGGATCTTAACGGTTAACCCTGAAATATATGAAATAGTTGGGGAGATACCCAAATATACCTACAGGAATAAACCTAATTTATACAGGAAATTGTGTGGACCAAATAGGACACTAGGGAAAACCATGAACAAGATAGAAAAGCAAGCTACCATACCGTGTATGAAATGTAATCATTGCCAACATATTGATACGAAGGCAACATTTACACATCCAGTAACACTGCAGGAATTTAAGCTGACAGCGAAGGCCACATGTGATACTAAGCATATAGTATATATTGCTCTATGTACAGTTTGCCCTGCATTCTACGTAGGCAAAACTGACCGATGGTTGAAAGACCGTATTAGGGAACATTTATATAACATTAGAATATGTTCTACAACTAATGCCCTATCTAAACATGTTATTAATACATCAGCTGAACATACATTTAGATTTAAGGTATTACAGAACAATTTCACTAATATTAGGAGGGGAGATATTTCCAATAAAACAGAAGAATTAGAAATGAATTGGATTATTCGTTTAAGAGCTGACCAGAAACCAGGTCTAAATGATAGAATTCCTATCAAACCTGTGTTGAAAGCTAGAAAATTAAGTATAAAATTCAAGTGAATGATTAATAACAAAGATGGACACCAAGATACATATTTGTAACATGGGAATATTTATAAGGATATTTGAGAATATCACTGTTTTACAGCCACCTTAGTAAGTTTCCCATATATGCAAGTATAGAGGTATATATTATAAAGAATGTATATATATTTATAATTTTAATATTAATGAATAAATATTTTTAAATAACTTAATAAAAAGATTTTAATGAAACATTAATAATTAATTATATACATATATTATGAATTAGATAAATAAATGTTATTTTGGAATTATCCAAACTGACTTATCCAATATTACTTACTATAGTATTAGAAATAAGCAAAATCTGATTTAAATCTGAATTTAATAATAGTAATAATATTTTTTAGCAATCAGATTATATTAAGTTTTAAAAATATCAAGTATATGATTAATTACACACACTTATAAAATCACTTTGATTAACAATAAATTAATATATTGGAGAATACTTAATTTTAATTTTAATGACAGTTAATGTTTTAATGTATGTTGAAATTTATTATAATATATTTTGTGACTAAGAAAGTCTACGTTATATCAAATAGCGCACTTGAATATTTAAATAATAACTATCATAATGATAAATAAAAAATTTTAATATCTTCCCCTATTATTAATGATTAAAGACATATTTCTATAGTTTTTATCGCATTGTGACAAGTAAACTGATTTAAGTAGACACATTTTCGTACTTTCTCTACTACTAATGATTAAAGACATATTCCTACAGATTCCATCGCATTATGACAAGTAAACTGATTTAAGTAGACCCATATTTGAACTTATATGAACCTTAATTAACGTGACACTCACATATCAACTTTATTTGTACTTTTCATTACAGAAAAGTATATGTTATATTATTTAATAGTATCTAATACGTAGTGATAATGCTCGTTTATAACTGTCATAGAAAGAGTAACAAGTGATATATTGCACCTAATCCAATTGAGACATATACAAATTAGCACTTAGTTATTAATATTTCTAGTACATATGTTAGTTATATTATAGTTTATACTTTATTGATATAGAAGCTTAGCGCAATTGAACAAGTATTAATTAGAAGCTATACATAGCTAATGCTCTAACATATATATTTCATAAATATATTTCCTATATAAATAAGGCATTAGAGAGTAGCGCACATATAAATATTAGTAAAAGATACATTATGTTTAAGGTTAGATCTAGAGATAACCATTATATTTAAATATATATTATATGAATATAAGTATTGTAATCAATTAGAAACGGTACATTTATGCACCTTATCGCGTATGTTATACAGCGAGACATTATCAATAAAAATTGTATTATTTTAATAGGATTCATATAATTTAGTGGTTATTCATCGCACCAACTACCAAAGGCTATAAAGGTTTTTTATGCTACTGGTTTACTAGTTTGATACATGAATGCCTTATTTAATTAGAATTTGATGGAAGTAAAGAAGCGTGGCCATATGGTGAGCAGGAATTATTCCAAACAATTTTGGAATAGACATAGTAGCCGGATAAGTGTAATAGATAGATGACACACATATACACTAATTACTCACTATGTGGCTTACTAACGTATCCCAAGTTATGCATGTCACACTTGATGTACACATATTTGACAGCTATTTTAAATAGTCATTTAATATAAAGTGTTTTAATTAATAGCCTTTTTTAGTTTTTGTTTTTAAGCAATAACTATTTATATTTGTACTAAATGATGTTACAACATATTCTTGAATGTTAATATATATCTGATGCAGCGATACTAGTTATCGCAACTATATTAATATATCAGTGAAATTTTGAACAGGATGTAACATTTTTAAAATTTTGTGTTTCTAAGTAATAACTATTTATATTTGTACTAAATGATGTTACAATATATTCTTGAATGTTAATATATATCCGATGCAGCGATACTAGTTATCGGATGTATACTAATATATTAGTGAAATTTAGAACAGGATGTGACATCAGCAAGTATATTTTTATTTTGTTATGTATATTTTACAAAGATACATAGGATTATTAACATCTTATTATTAGTTATGTACTAGATGATAAGACAATGTCCTATTAAGCATAAATTCATAATAGCAGATGCAAAACTTGCAAAACTATGTACCGCTGGTACAAGAATATATATTATGCGTTTTGACATAGCACAGGACATGACATCATGAAATTTGAAATTCAAGAAGTTATAAATAGTCTGTATCATCAGTAGTAATTTAACGGCCTGAGGAAGCCAGTAGGTGAAAGCGCTAGCCGAGATTGTTTGTCGACTATTTTTACAATAAAGTATAAAGTTATTTTAAGTCATTTGCGTGGTGCATTAGTTGAAAGAATAGTACGAGAGCAGAAGTGCTGGAATTATTAGATTTGGATTACATTGTCACTATTGCCTGGAATTATTTGCGTTGGAACAATTTGAATTGGAACAGTTTGTTCTGGATTACTTTTACCAGGAGAGGCTTGTTGGTGCAATCGCTTGGAGAGGTGAATACTGACTGAGCGAATCAGTCTCATACATGCACACCAACACGGAGAGGTGAACACAGCTTTGGTGTGTGTCTACCTATAAATAAGGTACTGTTGAACTCATAGCATCATCATATTTCAGTGCTATATATCTATGAGACTCATTATGTACCATTAACAGTTATTCCAAAAGTACAGCTGCATATAAAGTGCTACGCACATATTGAGACTTTTTAATAGTTACATCTTGAGTCCATCATTATGATATCAGCCTTTACACCAGTCATTTCTTTTTCTACTGATTATCTTGTTGGACTATTTAGACTGTGTGTATTTGGAACAGTGGTGACTGTTTGTTTACACAATGACTTCATTATGTTTGATTTCCTAGACTTTATAAATCTTTTTATACAACCTATAGTTCTATAACTATCATTAGCCAATTGGTTGATATGATTAGAAAAACTCATAGCTGAATCTATCCATATACACAGGTCCGTAAATGAGTCTACAGTTTCAATCACTGCGTGCTGTATTAAATATTTACCTTTCAGTTTATGTCTCCCAAATCTCATATGCTTAGTTTTTGATGTATTTATCAACATATTATTCTCCTGTGCCCAAATGGTCAATTTAGTCAAATTATTTTGCAGACATGCCTTATCTGTAACACTTGTAATCAGTTTACCCAATTTCAGGTCATCAGCATATAGACTGTAGAACACCTCAGATGAAAAAGTAAGGTCTGAAAGATACAATCTAAACAAGTAAGGGCCTAGTACAGAGCCTTGTGGGACACCTTGACTGCAACCAAGGATTTCACCTGTCCAGTTGGTGTGTGATACTTGCCATGTCCTATTTGTAAGTCATGCAGCTATCCATCTTATCAACAGTACATCAATACCTAGTTGTACTAATTTATTGATCAGTGTTTTGTGCATGACCCTGTCAAATACTGAAGTTAAATCTATATAAATCACATCACAGCACATTTTTTCATTCACAGCTGTTATTATATTGTTATAGAACATAATTTTACAGGTGGTAATAGATCTATTTTCAACATATGCATGCTGATATATGGTTTCAAGTCCCAACCTATCCAGTTTTGACAATAACTTATCCAGTATTACCTTCTCTATTATTTTTCCACAACATGAAAGTAGACTTAAGAGTCTGTATGATTCTGGGTTTGCCCTACTCCCCTTTCCCTTAAAGACAGGTTTAATAAGTGCATGTCTCCAATCTTAAGGAATCTCCCCATATTTATATGACCTAGTGAATAATAGATGTAATGGCAGTGTAAGTTCTTACTTAAGTGTTCTCAGGTCATTGTTACTTACTCTGTCTCCTCCCTGTGCTTTGTTTGGATCCAGTTTGCAAAGTTCTTTTTCAATATAATCTAATTTGATTCCAGTATTTGGGTTACCAGGATGTCACTTGGACAACTTACCACCCCTTTTGTGGAGCCAAACTGTTTTGCACAAGATTTTGTAAATGTATCTATAATCTGTTGTGTCTGAGAATAAATTTTAGAATCTGCACACAGTTTATCAATTTGTGTATCTTTACTCCTTCCACATCTTATGTATCTATAAAAATGTTTCCCATTATGCTCAAGATCTTTATATAAATTGTCTTGATCTTGTCTAACACTATGCTTAATCTGTTTGTCCAGCTCATTTATTTCAGTTTTCAAAGTTGTAGTTCGACCTTCCTTCCATTTCTTATATTTTTTGTCTCTCACCTTAATCAGGTATCTTGTTCTTATGGAAATAAACCTCCCTGATGTTGCATGCCTAGATCCTGATGTTAAACATTTTTTTGACTTTTTGCACTCAAACAATTTCTCTTTCAAAACTTTCCACATTCCATCTGCAGTTTTTCCACTGAACACCTCACTCCAGTTAGTTATATAAAGTAACTGTTTTGCTTCCCTATAATCTGTAATTAATCTACTGTGCATTGGCTTAGATTTCAGTTTGGCAGAATTATCTAGCAACAAATTAACCTTTATGACCCCATGATCACTGCACCTCAATGGTAGTAAAACGTGACTTGAAGTTACAGTAATTTATTTGGGAACACAAACAAGATCTAGTATATTCCATCCCCTGGTAGGTTTATTTTTACAATCTGAAGCATTTGTTGTTCCTGAATATACTCTGTGAATAATTTCTTTACTAACATTGTTGAATCAATATTATTGCAGTCTGGTAAATTTAAGTCCCCAGCTAATATTATTCTTCCCTCCTGTGTTTCATGTAAGAAATGTATGAATTCTTCTAGGTCATCTGCACTTGACTTTAGTGGGCTGTACACTCCAACAATTGTTATATGTTCCAGGGTTGTCTTTATTGTCACAGTTACACAGTCTATAATATTGGTGTTATCATTGAACACGTAATAATCATAACTCTCATAGCTATCTTTAATCCCTATCATAACACCTCCACCTGATTTTTTTGTTAGAATGTCTGTAACAGTAAAAACATTTATACCGTGACAGAACTGGTTTCCAGTCATTGTTCTTTAACCATGTTTCACAAACTATAACAACATCAATCTTGTGGGAAAGTAGCAAATTTTCTAATAAAAAACTTTATTATTAATGCTCCTAGCATTAACAACCATCAGAGATGCATCAGATGTTGCTATCTGTGAACTGTTACATGTTTGACCTGGCAAAAATCCTGACTAGTGTTTGTCAAATATTGCAAAATATCTGCTGCAAAAATTCTCTTCCCTGATCTAGACAAATGCACACCATCCTATCTGAACCCTTGTGCCCAAAAGAAGGCTTGGATGCTCTACATAGTTCCGTTTTTTTAAAACAGGACATTTTTTCCATGTAGGTGTTTATCCAAAATATCTTTTCATTTACAGTGACCTGCCTATCCTTTATATAGGTGATTTGTGAAAAATATGTCCTAACATCAGTACAAGCTATACTATCTAGGAGGGCTGACAGTTCCCGACTAACAGTCAGAAAATCTTTGTTGGTGACATCATTTGTACCAACATGAATAAAAACAGATCCATACTTCCTTACATTAAGGCATTCCAAGGCTTGTTTCACATCTTCTATTTTTGCTGCTGGCAAGCATAACACTACTCGATGTTCATTATCATCTCTGCAAATATAAGTATCAGTTCCTCTAATAACTGAATCTCCAATTACAAGAATATCTTTGCTGACCACCTCTGAAGAATCATCAGCTTCTAATACAGTCATTTCTGCTTTATCAATTGTTACGAAGGATAGAACTTCATCACTATTAGTCTTATTAATTCCACTGTTTTCATTGCGTATTAAATTCTCATCCAGCTGGCATTGTAAATCCACAGCTTGAGCCATGTAGTCAACATCTGACTTTCTCTTCTTTTTTCTTACAGCAATGTTCTTCAATCCTTCCACTTTCAGTTTTGATTTCTTCCTTTTCACCTGCCCCTTGCCTCTTTGTTCTACCTTTTCCATTGGAAAGGTGATGCATGCCTTTTTCTGTAGACTGAGGGTTTTCTGATAGACAGATATCTTCATTCCCTGTCACCAGTGTGTTACATAACAAAGCAGAATCCTTTTTACTACGTATTCTCTTTCCTTTACAGTCATTAGTCAGTTTCTTTTTCTTGTTGAGAACTTCTTCCTTTCTTTCTTTTTTTGTTTCCTTCTAAACAAACTGGATGCTCAGATTGCTGAGTACTTGCATCCACAATTCCATAGTTCTCAGGGGCCTCATTATGTTTCATAGGAGCTGAATGTTCTTTGCAGAAAATAGATGCATCATTTCCTAAATCTATTCTATTTGTTCTATGCCTAACATTATTTAGTTCATCAGTCTAGTCATTAATATATGATACAATGATACAACAGTTCTCCAAGCCATGCCAATTGCACATGTGTAATCATCATCATTAAGTCAAGATTTGCGTCTAACAATGGTAAGCAAATCATCCAACTTTTGACACGAGGAACAAAGATTATCAGTGTTATCAGCTGTTACCTTTAAATATGGATAGCATTTATTACACTGTACAAGATACTTGTGCATTAGCAAATCCTTAATTGCATACTCATTTAAGGAATCCATATTCAGCTTTAATTGAATAAAATATTACAAAGGAAAAAAAATACACAAAGTCAGTAGCAAAGAATTCAAAGGAACCTAAATCAACTTCTATGACAAAAATTATACCAGCAATATCCAACTAAATAATAAAATACAATAATGTTGTTCTGACCATACAAGTTCTACCAGCCAGACAGAAGTTGTAATTTATTTACGTCATTACGTGCAGTAGCTTCTGCTCACTATAGCTTACAGTCGCACCTCCTTTTAACAGTACAAATAAATAAAACTTCTCTTAGCAGTCAACTCCACAACAAATCACAATCACAAACCAAGACAGGATTGTTTTGATATGCTCAGAATTTTCCTCTCTGCAGTCTGTGCAAATTTATGGCTGTCTAGGCCCCTTGTGGTGGCTAGAGCTTGCCTGTCCAAAACCTATCCCTTTCACACAAACAAAAGTGAAGCTAAAGGTAAAACAACAAAATCTGAATCAAAATAAAGCTTGTTAATAAGCAGTCTCTTCCTACCTACAAACAGTTAAAAATAGTGATAACAAATGCAATATAAATTCAAATAAAACTGCTCTTACCAGTCAACTCCACAACAAATCACAAACCAAGACAGGATTGTTTTTATATGTTCAGAATTTTCCTCTCTGCAGTCTGTGCAAATTTATAGCTGTCTAGGCCCCTTGTGGTGGCTAGAGCTTGCCTGTCCAAAACCTATCCCTTTCTCACAACCAAAAGTGAAAATAAAGGTAAAACAACAGAATTTGAATCAAAATAAAGCTTGTTAATAAGCAGTCTCTTCCTATCTACAAACAGTTAAAATAGTGATAACAATGCAATATAAATTCAAATAAAACTGCTCTTACCAGTCAACTCCACAACAAATCACAAACCAAGATGCCATTCAATTGATAGTCTGAGATATCTCTAGATGGGCCACCCTTGTGAAGAGGAATGATGTGAGAAATTTTCCAGAGATGAGACACATACTGTTCGGAGATAGAGCGATTGATTAGGATGGATATGGAGTAGGTGATGGAAGTAGCAGCTACGTTTAGGAATTCATTGGGTAGTTGTTCAACAGCAAGACAGCAGGGTTTTAGTTTACTTAGGAGTTTTTTATGTAAGTAGTTTGAATGGGTTTAAAGGAGAATGAGTTTGAGTTCTCAGTGGTAGGGGAGGGGATTGTAAGTGGTAGGCTTTGCTTGCTATCTAGGAGGGAGGCAACAGAGTTGATAAAGTGAGAGTTGAATTTTGAGGCTATGGGTTTGGAAGTATTAGAAGTGGAAGGGGCAGGGGTGGATGTTTTTCCAGGGTTAAGGAGGTAGTTAATATTTTGCCACAACTTTTGTGAGTTGTGCAGGTGCTTTTGTTTTCAGGTTTGAAAGTAAGTTTTTTTATCGTTAGTGATTTTTTTCTTCACATGGTTTATTAACTGCTGATATAAGGAGAAATCAGTTTTGTCTTTAGTGGTATGATATAGTGACCAGGCTCTATCCCTTTGTTTAATTAGACGTTTAGTATCATTAGATAGCCATGTTAATTGTTTGGATTTGGAGCATATTTTCCTGGTGGGGGCAAGGTTATTTAAGATGTCAAGGAATTTGTTGTTGAAGTATTCCACTCCAAGGTATAATTGTAGGTTTTTTAATGGACACCAGTCACAATGTTGAAGTAGTAGATTAAATATGTCAGGGGAGACATTTTTCTTACTACATGCGTATTTGAAGGGTGTGTAAACTTGTGTTTGAATTCTTTTTCTTACTAGAAATGTTGGGGCATGGTCGCTTAGTGTGACTGGTAGGCAGCCAGCTTGGTATGCTAGGTTAGGCCTGTTGGTTAATATCCAGTCAATTAATGACTGTTTTTTGGAATGTTTGTCAGTGCAAGTGGGACACCTTATAGTTTTAGTGAAATTGTATAAGTTAATAAAGTTAGTTGGGCAGTCAGAGGAGTAGAAGAGCCAGTCAAGATTAAAGTCACCTAGGATGATAGTTTCTTGGCTAAAAGAGGAAGCAGACCAAGACAGGAGGTATTCTATGCTGGGGAGGTTGTTACCAGGGGGTAGGTAGGCGGCTATAATAGTAATGGCTTTGTGAGGTTTAATTTGCAGGTGTCTGATTAGTATTTCAGCGCCAGGGATGACTGGTGAGGTACAATTTAGTTTTTCTACTTTAAGAGAGTCTTTAAACATAATTGCTACACCACCACCTCTTTTGCTTAGTCTATTTTGTTTAATAATATTTGTAATCTTTTGGAGTCATTTCTGAGTCTTTGACATGGGGCTTTAGCCAGGCTTCTGTTATGACAGCTATGTCTGGAGAGTAGGTGACCAAGGTAGTATGGAATTCAGTAATTTTATTTACAAAGCTTCTGAGATTGAAATTGGTTATTAGTAGATCTGAGTTAGAGGTAATGGATAATAAAGTATATAGAGTTCAGGATTCAGTATGTGTCAGCCTGGAACAAGATGTCTGCAACCATTCTTGATTTGCCAGAAATAGTCTTACCAAGGCTTTCATATCCTGGCTAAAGTCTTTGCTGCTCCCTGTAGTGCTTCTTCTAGGCAGAGTCCATCTGCTGGACATTCAAACCTAGTAAATTCTAATTTGGAACACAATGATGTGGCTCTACTCAGTGGTAGGAGTCTTAAAATACATGAACTCAAGTGTCTCTTCTAACTTTCACAGCAATGAAAACACTCTCTCTGTTCCTTGGTTTAGTGCCTATCATGACTTCAGATCCACTGGCAATTATGGGAGAGTATCAATGTTTATTAAGGATATCATCACCTCATGACTGATTTATAGGAACATCAAATTTCAAATTCTAGATGTCCAAATTACCCTAAACATGATTAACTGCCACTTCATAGCAGGCTGTCAAATATTATCTATGCCCCCTAATGAACACAATGGCTATCTGAACACTTTAAGTAAAAACCCCATTAAACCAAACAACTTTTTACAGGGGTATGTCAACTATCCATCAATAAACTGGCTAACCTACAATGCCAAAGGCTAGCATACTCATTGATTGCTTGACATTATAAATGGTAACTTCCTGCCCTACTGGATACCCCAACATTTTTTATCTTATCCTCACAAATATGGCCACTTTTTGTATACCTCCATATGCTTACTTCCCTTGTTACAGCAGATGAAAAATCAGTGACCTTTCCTTTAAAACTGGTTGGTACTTCTACAAATACATTTATGTTTAGGAAATTCTCAAAAGCAAACCTTCTTCAATTATTTGATGACCTAAATAAACTCCATTGTAATCTTACACCAATAGATCATATTGCTACAGCCACTGCCTATGGCACTGACTTCTACTTGTACTTATATAATATATTCATAAGTCTTTATCTGCACAAAATATAAATATAAATTCAAAAACATACCTGTGTGGTGGAATACCATTACAAATAAGTTATATAACAAGAGAAATAAATTACTTAAGGCTTACAAGAGGTCTAATTACGCCTACCTACCCATCTACCTTAATATCTTATTTAAGCAATCTTGTAAGGGAACCGTTAGGAAGTGCAAAGCTGAACATGAAACCAAAAATTATAACAAATGTATTATTTTACTTTGCCAGAAAGTCAACAACTAATACCCACCAATGTTTAGAGTTAGTCCACAATAATACTGTTTTGTCTGATGCAAAGGAAATAGCCAATACCCTAGCTGACAAATTCAGTACAGAATTTACTTTATCCACAGTTATAGCTATTCCACAATCCCTTTCTCTCCTATGGAACATGTCCTCTTAGCCTTCACAAAAGATAAGGACATCTCATTAATGGGTCCTGATAAGATACCAGGTTGCCTGGTAATCAGTACTAAATATTGCCCATCTGAACCGTTACTTAATAACATCATTAATCTAAACCTGTCCACTTGCTTATTTGTTTATTTATTTATTTGTTTGTTTGTTTGTTTATTATTTTTAATTGTTTACCAAGGTAATGTAATGATCACTATTGACCAGTTTCAGGCTCAGTTTGTTTGTTTGTGTCTTTCGGCTTTTCCTGGTTAGGGGTCGTCACAGCAGAACTCCGGTCCGCTAATGATTGGCAGTAGATTTTTACGTACTGGCTTGCCAGGCCTAACGCACAACCTTCAACAAAGGAATGCCCATTCACGCATGTCACTATACAGAAGGCGCTCTAACTGAGAATCGAACGGGCAATGTCTAACTGTGAGGCGACAATGCTACCGCAGCACCACCACCAAATATTTCACAAGCAATAATTTACAGAAATGTGAGAAGTAACAGAGTAGCTCAGATTAGTCACATACAAAATCTGTATATATACATTCTAGTGAACAAAGAGAGTGAAATGTACAGTCAAGCAGAAGTAATGTGCAATATATGCATTTGTTTCAAAAGTTGTTCAACCTTCAGTAAATCTCAGACAGGAAAGGAGGCTTGGAAAGGTGATAGGGATAGCATGTTAGGTGATACGTCCTGTGTTGAAGCAGGAACCTTTTGTTTGGATGAAGAAGTGATATATATATATATATATATATATATATATATATATATATATATATATATATATATATATATATATATATATATATATATGTATACACACACACACATATATGGATCTACCACTTTACAACGAAATTTCACTTAACCAAAAACGAAAAGTAGAACCCCACTTCAGTAAAAGTGCATTTCAATGAAGGTGCACTTTCACTGAAGTCTAGGCACCCGATCACCTCACAAATTAAAAAAAATAACAAAACATGCTTTTGCAGGCCCCCCCACACCCCCTACTTAAATATACCAACTCCGAGATTGCACTACAGTAAGGAAAAGGGAATATTCCCATTCAGTGCTGTATTGTGATCTCCATAGTCAGTTTTCGAAGTTTCAGTACTTCGAGCAAGTGGCTTCGTACAAGTGCAGTTCGACGTACCAAAACTTCAACCAAACACAGTAGACCCATATATATATATATATATATATATATATGAATATATAACATATATACATATATATATATATATATATATATATATATATATATATATATATGTTACATTCCTGCAGCCATTGTAGTGCTGTTACACACGGGTGGCCCAAGTATGGACTCGAGTAATCAAAAACACTGTAAAATATGTGACAGATAACACAATGTCAAGGTTAATAACAAAAAGGGTTCACTCACTCCAGTTTCATTGCAAGTTTATTTTCAAGAGATTCTTGTGAAAATAAACCTGCGATGAAATATGGACTCCTATCTATTGACCCATTAGTTTCACTAATATATAAAGCTATGGAACATATTATCTTACCTGTCATTAAGCAGGACATTTTAAATTTCTTAACTCTGAACCCTCTTCAGTTTTTCTTTGTCAAAGGCAAGTCCAGTCTCTATAATCTTGTTAATTACTTTTAAAATGTTACCAAAGCAGTGGATAGTGGTTGAACAGTACATACAGCATATCTTGACCTGGCCAAGTCCTTTGACACTATAAGCCATGCAGGCATTATTAACAGATTTGAAAGTCTGAATATAAATCCTTATGCTATGTGATAGATAGCTAACTGTCTGAGAGAAGTCATGTGGTTACAGTCACAGTTGAAAATAAAACAGTTATCAGTGGTGTAGCAAAGGTCTCACTGTTGGGCTCTCTTCTATTTGGCATCTATTTCTCAGCCCTTTGGAACAACATTCTAGGCTTATGGTTATCTAAGTTTGCAGATGACTGAAACTAGGCATCCTTATCCACCATTGCACTGACTTGCAATTGTTCCAACATGGGTTAGACCATGTTAACAACTGGTACAAAAATGTTGGTATCAAAATAAATGTGAAAAGCTGGGGTATAGTTCATTTCCACTTCACACCATATAGGTGACAAGACTTTTCCAATCAGATGCTGTTATATGGGAGCTGGGTACTATTGTTGATAATTCCTTATCTTTTGACCATCACATTCAGATAGCCTCTGTGTGGCTCAACTGATTTCCAAAAGCATTTCTAGATCCAAAGAATACTTAATTCTCCTTTACTCATAACTCATCAGATCTATTAATGAATATAATGCCCTTTTTGAAATGGATTTGTCTAAACATATTACAGAAATTCATAATTAGTAGCCTCAAGACCCTTAGTTCTCTGGACTAACTGGTAGCCCTTTCTCTGTACCCTGTGTCTTACAAACGTCTTCATGGGGAATTGTGTTTAGTCTTTCAAAACATGAATAAGATCCTCCTTGACCTCCTATTCCTTCACAGAACAAATGATCCTCCATATACTTGATTACAAGGACCAAACCTTCATCAGCATATGACTAAGACATGCTGGCGTGATAGAGTTGTATCCCAATATATCCCTCACCTCTGGAAGAAACCTCCACTACATGCCACGCAGAAAAACACTTTTGCACCTTCAGGATAAACCCAGATAATTGAACGAGTAGCATCAAATTCTCCTCTAGTCTATTTTATTTTGCCCTCAATGTTGGCGGAAACTTTGAATATGGTATATTGGCTAATAGTTTGTAGACCGATTGCTTAGTACTTACTAGTGAACCTATGAACATATCTGTAGTTATCCTACATTAAATGCTCAACAGAGGCCACATACCACGAACTGTCACTATAAGAAATATTAGACATTTGTGAACCAAATGTCTTACATCAGTTTATTTTGCGTTACTTTATATTTAGTACTACTCTACCCTATGAGCTTGAAATGCTTCTCCTTGCAGAACAAATTAATTTCAAGAGCAAGTTTGTGCTAGTACATTTCACAAGCATTTTCTACCGAAGAATGTTAAATACTTTCATCAGAACTTATTTGATTAAATGATTTCTTTAATTGCTTTAAATCCATTTACATACCTCGATTTCCTTGTTTATGAAGGTTCGACCCATGGCACACAGTACTGTACCAAAAAAGGCTCTGCTTCAACCATTGGGTACATCAGCATGAAAATTAAACTTATAATTGCATATAAACCCAACAACTCATGATCCTTTCATCAGTCAAATAGCTGTTTCATGAACAAAATGCCCCACTACCATACACAGTAGATGAAAATAAGGTTACCCATTTTCATATTTAAATATTTAATTTTCTTAAAGCAATAGTCACATAAAAATGAAACAGGTTATATTAAACAGTGTCATAAAATGAACATGTCCAAAAGTGAATACTTCAGTATTAATATATTTATCATTATTTATTACTCATTTATTTCTTATTAAGTGAACTTATATATGGACATCTGAAGACAAAGTAAATCATTAAGTAATAATAAAGTGCTTGCCTTCACCATGAAGCCCTCTCTTTATTATAGCATAGTAATTAAAGTAACTTTACAAAGAGAATGAGTTACTGCTTATGAATTTGAAATCAGAAAAAGCAGGGAAAGTACTTTTTTCTGTCTGCATTTAAGTTGCCTAACTGATCTAGCTATTTAGAGATGTTTCCCCCACTGCCTGATACTATTTCTGCATTGTATTTTGTGCTTCACGTAATCTGTTTGGCCTAGTGTACAGGCCATCTTGGATTTAAGTAGTGATTTGAGATAAATAGGAGTTGCAATAAATATTGTAGGTCCTGGCCAGCTTGCAGCTCTTGGGATTCAGATTTCACCTAATTTTCAGAAGTTATTTTGTCAGTGACACATACGGGGATCCCTCACATCCTATCAGCTAATTATTCATAGACCCCTGCAACACATTAAATAACTGCAATGATAAATTAATTTCCATGAGGCATAAATATAGTTGAAAATTCTGCAATAAACCTAAATGGTGGAGTTACAATATCAGACAATCATTAAGCCAAAATAAACTTTACCCAGCCCAATGTATTACGGCTAAAGTTAACTTTGTCCAGTGTTTAGTAGCTTAACATTAAGAGGGAGCTTGTATAAGCTCTTTGCTACAATATAGAGCTTTAGAAGACCTTTTTTTGTGGGGTTAGGGTACGCACTTCAGTCTGGGACTGCCCAGGGCACCAACTTACCTATGATCTAGCTACAGTTCTGCATCACTTTGCCAGGGGACCAAATGAGACACAAAGAAGCCTAATTTATACCATCAAAATAGCCTTACTCTCTTACATTCTTAATAGGGCATTAAAACTGTCTGTGTCTCTACTATCTGGAAGCAGTCTATTGTCCCATTTCATAAGGGAAGCCCTTCAACACACCCTACTAATTACAGACTGGTCAGGCTCTCAAGTACATTGTGTAAGGAGATAGAAAAACTCAGCACAGAACTTATTCACCTAGAGGCAGGAATCCTACTCCATATTCTAACCCAGCGTGTTTTTACAAATGTACAATCTTTATGTTTAATGTCATAATTTTTTGAGAGTTTGGCAGCAGCCCTGAATTAAGATTTACCTGTCCATTCAGCTTAACTCAATTTGGTGAAAGCATCCAAGCACAATACCCGTGATTGAATCATACATAAAGTCAAGGATATGAAGAATCAAGCCATAATAATGCAATAATTTTGATCTGTCAAATAAAGTTTCAGCGAGTGGCAAAGCCATGAAAATAACTCACTGGCAGTCATTTCCAGTGAAGCTCAAGCTATTATTTATTTTTTTCAATGAGCAAGCCCTGGGATGCCCCACACTCCCATATTTTATATACCTACTGATGGTCATTTTATAGTAGGGTAAAGGGCAAACTCTACTGGCAGCAAATTTGTTTTGTAGCATCAGCACTCACTGAAACAGTGCTCAGACAAGTAACAGTCTTCCATACTAACATGAGTCTACCATTTGCTATGTGGTCACATGCAACAGGTAAGAATCAGATGGCTCATTTTCTCATTGTTCTTCTGTCACAAGTGGAGACCCTCAAGTCTCTATCTTGGGGCTAACTCCTTTTTGGTATATTTTTCTCATGACTCCATTGTCTGGCTCATCATATACATAGATGACTGCAAAGATGGGAGAATTATCCTTAACTCTGCTGACAATACATACCATCAAACATCACTTATCACTTCACATGAATGGTGCAGCAGAAGCAACTGTTTTAGAGTCCTTGTAGATGATGACCTTTTATTTGACACCCATATAACTCCAACTGTACACAAAGCACATGGACTCCCCAATCCTCCATGAGTTTCAGGTCCATGCCAGAGAATTAACTATCCCCATTTATGTAGCTGCTACCAGACCAGTTGCAAAGTACTGTGTCTTGTTTTTTAACTGACTCGCATGCCTAGTGGTGCAATTGGTGAATGCACAAGGATTCTTCACAAAGGGAACTGAAGAGCTTCAAGAACTGTCATGTAGTGAAAAACAACAGTAATATCTTTCCTCTCTGCATCTTATCACCTTCTTAAAGGAGACAAGTCAAAGTTAAAAAAAGTCAAAAGTAACTTTATTTTTCATTCAGACCATACACAAGATGCACAGCTGAATGATATTGCGTTTCTCCAAGTTCATGTACAAACAGAAGAACATAGCAACACAGAAACAAAATACACATAAACAACAACAGTGACTGAGCCAGCCGAAGGCACAAAAAGGCACAGAAGCTTCATCAACCATGCATGATTTCATGGACTACAGCAATCCACTCCATCCACAAAGCCATCTCCCTCTCCAACATCAACAACATCCTAAGTCAGTCTAGTCCTCTCTGACACTACAGACCCAAATTCGATTCAAAAACAACATCTGGTAAACAAGTCAGGCTTCTGCTGCCTGTATTCTGCACAACCCCGCTATCTGAAGGCCTGAATGGCAACAACCAGTTCAGCGATCTTCCACGATCTTCCCACAGTCTTCACCGTCCACACTGACACCATTCCTGACACCAGTTCCATCTCCGACATTATTAGCCACATCTCAACTCCAATCTGGTTCCCTCCGACTCAACAAATTAAAATCAAATCTTTTTATTTTATTTATTTATTTATTTTAAATCAAACCTGACAGCCAAAAGTCTGGTTTCCATTTCCTGCACTTGGCACTTCGCTTAACTCCACTCTCCACTGCAGGCCTAAACTTCCATATTCAGTTCAACTATCTTAAAACAAAGCAAAAAAAAGGACATGACGGACTTCACATTTGCAATCAACTGCACACATGACCAGGTCAAATGGACTATTTAACAGACTACATATTAACAAGCTACAAAAATCCAGCTTAAAACACATAACGCGCATCAGCAGCCAGGGAGGCAGCTGCAAGGTGCCGCCATTTTGCATGTACCAGACATATAGTATGTACATGTAGTATATACTAGATATTCAGGCCCAGGGTAACCTTCCAAGGGCTACATGAGCTGCAGATAGTAGAGCACTACAGGGTGGACAGGGACATACTACAAGAACTCACTAAGCTCTGCCATCCTCAACTCAGACCCAGAGCCAACAGAGGGGAACCCATCTCAGTGGAAACAAAGGTATGTGTAGCTCTTAGGATACTAGCTATGGGTAGATTCCAAAGACCAACTGGGGACAAGATGGGGTCTCACAGTCATCAGCATCCAGGGTACTCCACCAGTTCCTGGATGCCATGCTACCACATGCCAGTGAGCACATTTATTTTCCCCTCACCCCTGAGGTGAGGGCCAGCAGTAAGCATCACTTCTACCATGTAGCACACTACCCTGAAGTACTGGGTGCCATAGATTGCACTCATGTACACACTGAGGCACCAGCTGGTGAGGAGGGTAGACTCTACATCAACTGCAAGGGGTACCACTCCATCAACTGCCAGGTCATGTGCAATAATCATGAATGTGTGTGCTGGCAGCCCTGGCCGTTATCACAACTCCCATATCTGACACACATCACAGCTGTACCAGATGTTTGCTAGGGGGACACCCCACATGGCCATTTACTGGGAGCAGCTGGTTATGCACTGCAACTGCACCCATCAGAAATGCACACACACACCCACTGAAGAACGCCATAATGAGGCACACCCACAAACTAGGAACATCATAGAGTATGCATTTGGGCTGCAGAAGTCATGGTCTGGTGCCTCAATATATCTGGAGGAGCCCTGCAGTACACTCCAGCCACATGTATACACATGTTCACAGTATGTGCCATGCTACATAATATGATCCTGTGGAAACAGCTGTAGCAGGATCAGCAAAGGGAAGGGATACACAGTCCCCACCAGTGCCTAAGTCACCACAGCTGTACCCACAGGAGGACTCTGAGGAGGAAAGCCCTGAGGTTGTCCTTGTAGGCAGATGTAGGCATGCCCAGTATGCTCTGTCCTTGGCCAAGAAACAATGTATAGCACATGCACTGACAACTTAGGGCCCTTGGAACTGACACCTTACTCCAACTCACATACATATTAGTAAAAATGATGCCAGCTAGCTGACACAACCTGTACCTCACCATGTATTGGCTGTGGACTGCATGCATCAGACAGAGTCAGCCCCAAACTACAGGTCTGTCAACTGCTGCATTCGCAAGGTAAGTCACACAGCTAATCACCACTTGTAAGGTGTATTAGAATATGGTAGCATATGTATGGACCTGCCACATGTATGCAAGGGACTATAGTGGGCTACTTGCAGAGATCTAACAGCTATTTGGGACAACAGGTACTCTGTCCAACAGTATGTGCCCCATAATATTCACTAGGTCACATGGCTGGAAACCCCACTACATTATTCAAGACAGATGCAAAACAGTGAGGTCACAGAACAGTCACACAACTGTGTATGCCAGCAGAGCCTGGGCTGGTCGTCCCCCACCCCCAACTCATCAGTAAACCCACAACTGCTGTAGCAGTATATCTGCAATGATATATCAGCAGACCACCCAATTCCAGGGCTGTGACATAGAACCTGGCCACAAATTCTATGTCTCACGTAATGCAAGGGTGACAATGTATGTCTGTTGATAATGTGATGAATGACACATCCCTGTCTGGCAGCCTGTTTGGATCAGTAGACTAGGAACATTAGCATGGGTGATGGGGTTGATGGTTTGAATATGGAGTAGCCACATATTTTGCATTTGAGGTAGTTGTATGGTGGTATTCCCACAGACTGTCATAATCCCTCAATCTGTTACTGCAAGAAAGCTGGACAAAGCCAGAGTGAATGAAGGGGCAAAGGGCCAAACCTACAGACAGACATCATACATGCTCTGAGTAACCTAGAAGGTGGCTAGTATAACAGCAGGTTGCAACAAGTCAGATTAGGTGCAGGATGTAAAGGCCATCACTTAAATGTCTCAGTAGTTACAACAATTCAGTTACTGCATTTTACAGTATATTACCAGAAAACCACAAATATATGAGGAACAGAGCAGACATATGAGACGAAATGCTGGACATTCTGCAAAAACATGTACAGGGAGAGGTATGCAGACTGTCACCCTGTGTGTGGTGTTGCATCATGCCATGAGTAAAAGTGGGACAAAGGCCCACAAACAGGGACAAGTTTTAAATATTGCTCTTACAAACATAGAAAGTTGCTAGAGTAGCAGGTCTTGTATTAGCATTAATCTCATGAGATGTATGGAGTCCGAAACTCAAATGTCTGTCACTATTTCTTAACTTCAATGCTTTGCCACTAATTTGATAGAAAACCACAATGTTATGTAAAATGAACCAAAAATCTGGACATTCTATGAAGCTCTGTACATTTGAAAGGTATGAGTCACATATTAAGGTCAGCAAACAGCCATGCAATGTCTTGGAAAATATCAGGGAAGTGCTGCACTGTGGTAACAGGTGCAGCAGCCAATGGCCTGCAGCACAGATAGTCCTGGATTGGAGTCACCTTGTAAGTACTAACAGGCACACTGAGCATGCTCCTACACTTAGGTAACTTGAGCCCAAGTTTGTTTCCTCTTCCACCCAAAGACCTGTTATGTGGAAATATGTCTGTGCGTACATACAGCTACATATACATATCTGTCTCTCCCTACCCCTATCAGTATGTGGCGCACATACACACACACACACACACACACACATATATATATATATATATATATATATATATATATATATATACATACAGTGGATATAAAAGTGTACACACCCCTGTTAAAATGCCAGGTTTTTGTGATATAAAAAAAATGAGACCACAATAAATAATTTCAAAACTTTTCCCACCTTTAATGTGACCTATAACCTGTACAATTCAATTGAAAAACAAACAAACCTGTTAGGGGAAAAAATATAAAAAATAAAAAATGTAAAATACTCTGGTTGCATAAGTGTGCACACCCTTAAACTAATACTTTGTTGTGTGTGCACACCCTTAAACTAATACTTTGTTGAAGCACCTTTTGAGTTAATTACAGCATTCAGTCTTCTTGGGTACACACTTGCCATCAATTAAAGCAACTCTGATTAACCCCAAATAAAGTTCAGCTGTCCTAGTAGGATTTTACTGACATTTACCCAGTTACCTGCTACAGCAAAAGCCCTGGTCACAGAGAGCTTACAGTGCATCAAATGGGTCTCATTGTTGAAAGGTATCAGTCAGGAGAAGGGTACAAAATATTTCCACAGCATTGGATATACCATGGAACACAGTGAAGACAGTCATCAAAAAGTGGAGAAAATATGTGACAACAGTAATGTTGCAATGAACTGGATGTCCCTCCAAAATTGATGAAAAGACAAGACAAAAACTGGTCAGGGAGGCTGCCAAGAGACCAACAGCAACACTGAAGGATCTGCAGGAATTTCTGGCAAGTACTGGTTGTGTACTACATGTAACAACAATCTCCCATAGTCTCCATATGTTTGGACTATGGGGTAGGATTGCAAGACAGAAGCCTTTTCTTACACAAAAAAAACATCCAGGCCCAGCTAAATTTTTTGAAACGATACAGCAAGTCCCCCAAAAGCATGTGGGGAAAATGTGTTATGGTCTGATGAGGCCAAGGTTGAACCTTTTGGCCACAATTCCAAAAGGTACATTTGGTGCAAAAACAACACTTCGCATCACCAAAAGAACACCATCCCCACAGTGAAGCATGGTGGTGGTAGTATCATGCTTTGGGGGTTGCTTTTCTTTAGCTGGAACTTGAGCTTTAGTCAAGGGGGAGGGAATTATGAACAATTCCAGATACCAGTCACTTTTGGCCCAAAACCTTCAAGCATCTGCTAGAAAGCTGAAGATGAAGAGGAATTTCACCTTTCAACATGACAATGACCCCAAGCATACATCCAAATCAACAAAAGAATGGCTTCACCAGAAGAAAATTAAAGTTTCAGAAAGGCTCAGCCAGACCCCCCAGACCTAAATCCAATAGAAACATTGAGGGGTGACCTGAAGAGGGAAGTGCACATGAGATGTCCTTGCAATCTGACAGATTTGGAGTGCTTTTGCAAGGAAGAGTGGGCAAATATTGCCATGCTGATGGACTCCTATCCAAGAAGACTGAATGCTGTAATTTTATAAATATATATATATATATATATATATATATATATATATATATATATATATATATATATGTATATATATATATATAAAATAACAAGATATATGTAAAGTACAATGATACATAGACTCTCCACATATATCTACATAACACATTTACATAACACACACACAACAGTTAAGAAGACATCCCTGTTATACACATTTATATAGATATGTGTGAGGATGTACAAATGTCCTCACATACCCCAGAATGCTGGGATTATCTATGCTTACACATCACAACAATTGTCCTATGGAACCTGATCAAGGCCTCAACAGTACATAATCCACTTATCCACAGACCCCTGTGCCTGCGGAATGTCATCCTGTAGACAGACACAGGTGAGCAGGTGGTGTAATGTACAATGGTTGCAATGCATGCCTTGGACAGGCCATATTGTCCTTTGTCACATATCTTCCTATCAAAACGCAAACAGCCACATAGGGCCTTACTGGTAACTCTATACACATAGCAAGGATATTACCATATATTCCACTCCTAGGACACTAGATACAATAACTGTACCAAGCAGTATCACTCTGCAGGCCACACATGCTAACACAAGGCCACTTTGTGTACGCTACAAGTACTGTGCCTGCATACACATATACAACAGACATAACCTGTGGTGCATGCGATAAGTACTGTGAGCTGTAGTGTGCAATAGTAGATCGGTAGGGGTTCTAATCTCACATCAACCAACTGTGTGTGTGTGTGTGTGTGTGTGTGTGTGTTTATAAATATATCTCCTTACAGCACTGGTCTATCTCTGTACAGTGGTTATGCATTTTAAGGCCCTGTGACTAGCTGCTGGCCTCTACATTGTCCTCATTTACAAGGCCTGCTGATGTCATCCACCTTAAGGGTGCTGGCTGACAGTCTAAAATCAGATAAATTCCATGGTGCATGTGATAAGTACTGTGAGCTGTAGTGTGTAATAGTAGATAGGTAGGGGTTCTAATCTCACATCATCCAACTTGTGTGCATATGTAAATATATCCCCTGGTGGCACTACATACATGCCCATCTGGCCTATCTCTGTGCAATGGTTGCACATTTTAAGACCCTGTGACTGGTTGCTGGCCTCTGCATTGGCCTCCTTTACAAGGCTTGCTGATGTCATCCACCTTAACAGTGCTGGCTGACAGTCTAATATCAGATAAACTCTGTGGCATATGCAATAAGTACTGCAAGCTGTAGTGTGTAATAGTAGATAGGTAGAGGTTCTAATTTCACATCAGCCAACTGTGTGTGTGTGTGTGTGTGTGTGTGTGTGTGTGTGTGTGTGTGTGTGTGTGTGTGTGTGTGTGTTTATAAATATATCCCCTTACAGCACTCTGTACAGTGGTTGTGCATTTTATGGGCATGTGACTATCTGCTGGCCTCTAAATTGCCCTCCTCCACATAAGCTTTACTGATGTCTGCCACCTTCTAGATTTGTACAGTCAGAAAACCCAGGTGACATGTATCTAGGGTAGCAGACCTTGTCCCAAAGGATTACACTGACTTCCCCCATTGTCCCTGATAAATGGTTATACACATATGCACCTAAGGAGCCATGCACATATACTGCCTTACCTTGCTGACATCATATTTCTGCTGTGCCACCATGCCATCCTGTGCCGCTGTATTGCCACCATGTGTCCATTGTTTAACCCCTCAAACACCTGGAACAAACACATACATATGTCCATGACACGCCTGTCATTCTGTAACACTCCTGCCAGTCTAACATCATGCAACAAAGATACACAAAGTTTGATGTGTAGTAATGACACATGCCAGCATACAATACCTGTAGTGGCCGACAACAAGTGCCATGGCAAAACAATATTACACTACACAAGTACATGTAAAGTAATACAGTCACTCTGTGCATCAGACACATATTTGCATTTCCCTGGATTGATGGCATGGATGGCAGGGATGTGGCACAGGTATCATCACATACACAGGGTGTGATGTGGGGGTGCCAGAGCCCTAGGCTGTGCCAAACAGGTGACAGCATTTGTGTGAGTCAGGAAGGGATGCAAGTCAGATGGGCCATGGAGATTTGCCATGTGTGTCTGATGGTGACTTGCATGCAACGGTGGTGTTTGAGTGTGTGCGTGCACACAGTCAAGCCCAGTGCTAGCCCTACACATGTGTATGTTGGACAGCTGTGGACTGTACATGGTAGAATGGACAGTTCACCTTCTCTGGCCATGAATACTTGAACTGCCTCTGCCAGGAGTAGCACTGGTACCACCATGCCCAAGGTCAGATGCGGTGCTAGTACCTGATGGTGTCTGCAAAATGCTGGGGTTCTGTCCCCCAGAGGACCGCCCAGGACCACATGCCCATGGCCTGCCACATCGTGGTGTGGACAGCACACTTCCCTCTGTAGAGCTGTAGATACTGCCACTACAAGAGCGTGACTGTGCATGGCCACATGGAATCCCAGCAGATGGTGTTGCTGACCTTCGTCCACATGTCTGATACCCATCTCTAACCAGACATTCCAGCACAGACATTGTGCAGTCAAAGACAGACACTGTCTCAGCCCACCATCAAGCCACAACAGTAGTGAACTGATCCAGAGTGTCCTAAATGTGGTGGAGGCAGTCACAGATGCCAGACTGTGCTGCATCCATAACCCTAAGCATCCGTCTGGTGTTGCATTCAGAACATGCCTGTGCCTCCATGATGGTTCATAGGTTCATAGGTTGGTACTAGGCTATCGGCCCTAGGGCCTATACAAGCCTAGCCATAACAATTCCCTAGCTATTTCTTCCCACACTATTTACTTCCCATGGACCAAAACATATGGTGAGTGACCCATGATGTGACACCTGCAACAGGTGGTGAATGGACAGCAGTCCTTCTATGAGCACCCCGTCAATCCACCTATGTGGGACTTTGCCAGCTCTCTGGCTATGGCCAGTATCTACACTCATAGTTGTTACACTGCCCTGTTCAATGTCACCACCCTCTGACTGTCCAGTATCTGTGGCCTCTGGGGACTGGATATGTGTGGACATACTGACTGTGTGCAGTGCCAATGGGGGCAGAAGAGAGATGTCAACCTCTGGGACAGATTCAGCCAGTAACACCCTGCCTGTGCCTCACTATGGCCACCATCAGCAGCAGCATCCGATTAGACACTGACATCAAGTTGTGAGGGGGACAGATTCCAACCCCCCGGACAGCTGTGACAAGTAAAACAACAGCAGTACATTACTATCTGCACTATTATGTATGGTAATCCACACAGACACATACAGATGAGAATCCACAATAGCCTTACAAGCCCCCCATCTTCACATCTGTGCTCCCATGCACAACAGACAGACTAACAACAGCATACACAGACAAGTCAGGCCCATTATAACATGCACTTAAGCTACATCTAGTTAACGTTGCCAGTACAATACACATGTATGGTCTGCAATATGACAGTGTATTTGATGGAACTAAACATAAAACCCAGTACACCTATATTGAGAATGATATGCCAGTAGTAGTATCACTGCCTCAGGTATGTACCATCTCCTTATTGTGTTTCAACAGCCATCTTGGAGTACTTGCCCCATGCATAGCAGGCTGTGTAGTTGCTCATAACTATAAGTGCAAAAGTGTTAATGTTTGTACAATGACACACCTGTGATTATCCAGTCTATGCACTGTAATTAACTGTTCCAGAATGGAACATACAAATATCCTTTTCTGGCTAAGCACAACAGTTGTACATAGGGATAAATGGCAGCCCTTAATATTCATAGGGTATATATGACCCTTAAAACAACAGTATCACACTTACCAGGTACAGGACCATGGACTTGGGCCACACCTGATGGACCTATGAAAAGGTGAGGGAGAGGTATTTCAGCACCACCAACTGTTGCAGCACTACAAGGTAATTTGTGCATATAGCCACAAGAACAGTAGCTACTGTGATAATGGCTATATTGCTGACATTCTGAGTATGTGTGCATAACTGAGCATAACACCCAACCCCCCCCCCCATGCATATAGACCTGACACCCATGTACTGGTATGTATAGCCGACCAAAATGACTGATACAGTATTACACTGTTGAACACAGTAAGCTTACCTGGATGCTCCTCTCCTGTGGGCACTGTGGCACCCACCTCTATGATGTATGGTGGTGATGGATGCCTGGGAGCTGTTGGTTGTTCCTAGGATCACCAGGAATTCCTCTGTGGCTGAAAGTGGTTGTTCTGTTGCAAGCCCTCCACTGGTGGCAGCACAATCCCTGGCAACAGCAGCTGCCCTTTGTCATGCAACATGCACCATATCTGTGGCTCGGTGTTGGACCTGTTCATAGGTCCTATCCAGTTGGCCAAACTGATTGTCAGCCTGCACAAGGTCTGCCCACAATGCTGCCCACTGTTCCCAATTGTGCCTACCCCTGGACAGCAAGATCTGATGGTGGTGTCTCAGTCCATCCAGTATAATATCATTCTCCGCAGCTGAGAAGGGTGTGTGTCTCCTGTAGTACATGATTCCTGAAAGATAACAAGAGGGGAACACATTACAGGACCAGATATGTGGGCATCCACTATGTACAGATCCAGCACACCCGTAATGGCCTGCACTATCCACTGCTCCCTCACATGTCATACCTCACAGTCTGGCAACACACTGTGTGTGTGGTTATCACCAAGACCGTAGCAATACTAGGGTATGTCCTTGTGTGCCGTGACAGATTCTGCTGTATGCACCTACACCCATCACTGCAGTCTACTGTGGTGAGTGCTCTATGGGCAAACTCCCACTAATATGTCATGCAGCCACTGTCGGACAAACAGCAGTGTACTATTACAGCATCTATATGGGGACAGTCCAGCAACACCAATGTGCTACAATGACAGCAATGCAAACCTGCTGGGGTATATGTTCCTTGTAGGCATTATACCTCTCAACAATACAGATGTTTGCAGACTATCAAGATGTTTGCCCATAGTCTTGGTCATTTTCACACAAACTTGTGGATATCTGACAAATGGTTGGCCAATCATTGATGGCTGATGTCAGTAAATAAAGACAGACATCTGAGTTTCACACGTCATACCCTTCAGAATACAGTTATGCTACGGTAATATCAGTTTAGTCTATTCACATTCTTATTTTGTATGAGCAATACATAAATACTGTTGTTGTGTTTGGGCCTATGTTCCCCATTAATTATGGCTTTGTCCTGAGTTCTTGCTGTAGGAGGTTGACAGGTATGTTAGGCATAGCTCTCAACCAAACAGGGCCAATTGTCAACAGAAACAGGGACTTAGCCAGAGTACATCAGGGACATTCAGGGTCAGTTTTACAATGTTAGAAATAATTATGAGAGACATGGACAGAATAAGAGGAGGTGAATTACAGTACATCATTTGACATTACAGGGGTGTACACCCTCCCTTATTTTCACTATGTACAACGTGTAATCCACTAGCTTTCCTACAACAGCCAACTGTTGCAGGTGGGATTGACAGGGACAGAGCTGAGATATGATTGGAGTCAGGGACCGTTGAGAGGCATGCATGTAGGTGTAGGACAGCAGAGTATCAATGACATGTCACCACCACAGATTTAAGGCAGGCTTACTGCTATAATCCCTATTCCCTATACCTCCATCCTCCCATCTGCATCCTGTTATACGGAGAAATCTGTTACATACCTGGTGGAGTGCAGTACTCCCTTGATGAACTTTGCTTCCAGCAATCTTTTGATAATACACTGTGTGTGTTAAGTCTCAGACCTGTTCTCATAACCGGCTGCTTGCCTTTTTAAAGTACTGCACATTAGCAGGCAATTGCCTCTGCACCAATCTGTGGCTCAGAATTGCTAATGGCAGTCAAAACAGTTGTATTACACTATCATTAGCCAATGACATGCCACCACAGTGCAATATATAAGGCCTTCATGTAGGCCTTGGCCCCGTCTTAGTTTTTGAGATGGACATTACTGAGGTGTGGAGACTACAGCATTGGAGAGGGTAGATACAAACACCATCCACTGTAGAGATTTATGAAGTATGTCCACAGATTTGCCTCATATGTGTGGTCAGTGTCCCATACCATTGTGATCATCTGGCAGTGCACTGCCAATCACTGTGGTTGAGGTCAGTAAGGGAAGAGACACGTGTGTGTCACACGTAATACTCATCAGACTATGCTTGCTACTGCAAGAGCTGTTATTCTATCAACTTACTATCTTTGTAGGGGCAAACTGTTAAACATGTCCCTATCTCTGGGCCTTTGCCCCACCCTCCCATTAAGCATGGCTGTGTCTGGATCCCTTGTTCCAGGGGGTTGGGAGGTATGGTAGGTCTGTAGCAGCTACCTTTACATACAACTGTGTATGCTACAACACATGGGGAGAGTGTGAACACTTTGGTGAACAGCAAGCTATAAGAATGACTGCGTCAGCTGTGTCAGGCCTGTCATTACGGCAGTGCCAGGGCAAGGGTATTCTATACAGTGCAATTAGGGCATGTGCTTAATGTATGTCTGTTATGCAACAGTGCGACTAACAGAGTAGTAGGCGATATATAGTTAGGCTATATGGATATATGCACTGTGTCTCGGCTTGCAGGCCCTTGTCTTGCAAAACTGGGTAGCAGTTAATTAAGTAGCAGTGACCTGTGGGGAGTAAGATTGCATGACTCAGTCATTACTTGCTGTCTTTGCAATAATGTAATTGAAGTGTGACACAACACTGGATTCAAACCAGGACTATGTGTGGCAAAATGTACTGCGTGCAAGGCATTTAACAAATTGAGCTACTGAGATGCTGCAAAACCATGTGTATTTGCAGGATATATGTGTACATATACAGGCTGTGAGAAACATTTCTACATCCATGAGTATGTGCTTGGCTTTATGTTGTTGTATTTGTGCACCAGGGTCCCAGTTGTACATGTAATTTTTCATTGCTGCCTTAGCAGGTGTCTTTCTACAAGTTGCTGATGAAAGGGCACATATATCTGCTATCACAGGCCTCACTTACATCCATTAGTATGTCTTTGTTATTATTTATTATTGTACCAGAGTCCAGGGTACACTCCCAGTTTTCACATTAGTTTTTATTTCAGTTACATGAGTAATGTCTGTAAGTAGCAAGAAGTATGTTTTGCTGGAAACATCTATTTAACCTAAAGTCTGTATAGCATGGTGAGTTAATGCAGTGTGCTATAGTTGAGAGGGGACCCGGGTTAGACACTTGGCAGAGGTGCTTATTTTCTACATGTGAGTTACAGTGTAATTAGCACATATAGACATTAAAGCTCATTTAAGCTGAACTAAGCAAAGCGTTGTGGCACACTGCTCAGCTATGCTCGCACAAATCCGTGCAAGCCCTCGCTAAAAAAATATAAAGAAAAGAAAAAGAGGGTGATAAGAAAGTGGTGAAATGGGGGCAAGCAGGGGAAAAACAATGTGAAAGGCAGGTAGGGATGTGCAGGATGGGTGTAGGAAAGAACCATAGCCATCCATTTCTTGTACAGCAACAGCTGTGCATTTTGACAAGTTTGTAGATGAATTTGGTCTCTCAAACCCCCAGAGAGAGGGGTGAGGACAACATAAATGTGTTGTCAAGCCAATTGGACCGAATTAGTTATGTCCAGTGGACACGGGTGCAAAATAGAGAGCTATGTATGGAGCAATATTTTATTTGTGGGACAGTGGAATGTTGGGGAGGGGTAATAGGTACATGCCCTAACTTTGAGGGGATTTCTGTCTATACACACTGAGCCAAGTGGAGTATGGGCATTGACTATAACTCTGATCTGAGATATATAAGAATAAGTATCCTGTTTTTTTTCCTTATTTTTACAGTCCATAAAACAATTTTAATAAAGAAAAGAACACATGAATGCAACCACATAAAAAATAGAGTTTTCATTTTAAAACTTCATCAGATGTGGATCTAACAATCAAACCCAGAATTATATAGCATCTTATAGTGCAAAGTGACCAATACAATAAGACAAGTTATTAAGACATCATTATCATGAAACTCATGAATATTCATCATGAACTATGTTAAAAGGACTAAAAGGCTTCTTAAAATCAGCTTGAAAAGATTCTAAAATGCATTTAAAATATAAACTTCATCAATATTATAAATAATGTAAAAATATAATAATAATTAAATTCTCAAAAAAGGTTGATTAAATATTTAAACAATTTTACACTAAAAACTTGGCTAAAAATATGTATATAAATACAAGAATCAGCAGCAGCAAATGAATGAATGAAATATTTTAACTGTGAATCTAGTGGACTTGTATACTTAGCCTTGTGTGAAAAATGTCAGTCCTTTTACATGGGTAAGACGGAACGTAAATTAAAAAGGCGTATATATGAACATTATTATGATATATCAAATAAGAAGGAAACCAATGCCCTTTATAAACATTCCTTAGTTTGTATGAATGCTAGATATATATTTTTTGTCTTGGAAGGAATCAAAAAAGAGGCAAGAGGGGGACAATGGGAAGAGAGAGTGGAATATAGAGAAATTTGGTGGCAGATCACTTTACAGGCTACCATTCCACCAGGATTGAATGAAGGTGTATCCATCGTTCCCCTCTTAAAAATTAAGGGCAGCTAAGTTATGAATATGTTCATTTGCAAACCCACTTTTCACAGTTAACTTATAGTATTTGTATTTTGCACATACATACATTTTTACATGTGATTTTCAATTTGTCCATCTGAGGGCGCCAAATTATTATATTTTATATTTCATTCATTCATTTACTGCTGCTGATTCTTGTATTTTACATATGTATTTTTTAGCCAAGTTTTTAATGTAAAATTGTTTTAATATTTAGTCAACCTTTTTTGAGAAGTAAATTATTATATTTTTTACATTATTTATAATACTGATGAAGTTTATATTTTAAATGCATCTTAGAATCTTTTCAAGATGATTTTAAGAAGCCTTTTAGTCCTTTTAACATAGTTTGTGATAAATATTCATGAGTTTCATGATAATAATTTCTTAATAACTTGTCTTATTGTATTGGTCAGTTTGCACTCTAGGATGCTATATAATTCTGAGTTTGATTGTTAGATCCACATCTGATGAAGTTTTAAAACGAAAACGCTATTTTTTTATTTGGTTGCGTTCATGTGTTCTTTTCTTAAAATCGTTTTATGGACTTTACTGGCTGGTTTTGACTCCTTGGTACCTTGGATTTGGTTCTTGGTGTTTGTTGGGTGCCAATTTGCCTTTTTTTTTTACAATTTATATATAGCACTTTTTATTGCCTACTGCATGCTTTTTGCTGTATTTTATTGCTATTAACTAATCTGCACGGTTAAACTACAATTGTCTGCCTTACAGGGCCTGATAAATAAGGTTTTTACGGTCACACTGTTTGTAAAACTTTTTAGCTAGTTTCACTGTGTGAAAGGTATTAACGGGAAATTTTGTCTACTTGTTAAGCACTTGTTTGTTTATTCTGATTTCCTGCCAAGGAGTGTATCATATAACTGATTTATTTGCAGTTAAAAGCATTCTGTAGAGTCTCCTTGCTCCTTTATCTGTTTAAAAGCTTTCATTTTGTGTCTCACTGCTGTTCTTCTGCTGTGATAAACATATCTGTAGTGTCTACTGTCTAAAAGAGTGTAGGCTAGTAGCTGTAGTATTGTTCTTCACCCTCTCTCCTTGATGGTGTCTTGCTGTAATGCTTGGTGGCTTTGCAGTTGCCTGCCCCTACTGTAAATTTGACCTGGGACACTCCTCCCAGTCTAGAGTCATTAGCTCATTCTACCTAATACAGAGAGAACATTTGAGAAGGCCAATCCACTTAGTTTCCTAAGCTTGAATTATTTTCTGCTTCTCCTCTCTCCCTTTACTTTACAAAAAAAAAAAACGTTGCTAGAATCTCCCTGTATTCTTCTTAACTGTAACAAAAAAACAATTACGCTTGTTTCCTGCCTTTCCTGTAACTAGTCTAGTCCAGATACAGGTTTGCTATATCTAGGACTGTTTGTAAGCTTCTGAACCCCCACGCCTGTCTGTGTTGGAGGGAAGCCTGCTAGCTTATCAGTGGGAGTGGTAAGCACTAGGGGTACCACCTGTCCCACTTTGTGAGGTACAGTCCCTCTTTCGGCAGTTGTGTCTTGACCAAAAATATTACAAATGGCAAATGTCCTGAGATTGTAGGACATAATTATGTCCCATATTTCATGTAATAGTTGCATAGAATAGTTATTTCTGTATGTAAAATACCTAAATGTTACAAGAAACAGAATAAGCAACTAAACTGCTACAAGAATAAGCTTTCGTTTAGGTAAAAAAGTAAAGTTCTATCCTTTGTACTGACCGTGGGTATGTATCGGCCTGTAAAATCTGATGTGTGTTCCGTAAATGTCCCACTTTGCCCATTTGAAAAGGTGGCAACCCTAGTAAGCACTAGGTAACCTATCTACCACATAAGGAGTGGTTTCTGGCCCAGAAATTGTAGTTATTAGCTGTTTGGGCAATTTTTCCATCTCTCTCAACTTTCTGATTTAAAAGCCCACATTTATACTTGCTTCTTTCCTGTAACTAGTCTAGTTCAGATACAGATTCTTAGTTTTAGCACTTGAATTTGCTCATTCATGCTCAGAACTTAATAAGCTACAAATTACTACAGTACTCAACCTTCCTCATTACCTAGAGGAAAACAGTTTTTGTACTTACTTTCCTCACTTGCTTAGAGAAAAACAGCTCTTGTACGCACTTTCCTCACTTGTCTAGATGAAAATAGTTTTTTATTCAGGCGTGTCAAAGGGTCAGCTCCCATTGTTCTCTCCTGTCTATCTGATGAATCTGGGCATCTTGGGGCAATGTAGCAATTGCCTCATGTACACAGACAACCCTCTCCTCCTACCACCCAAAACTACAACCTGTGAGAGATGCACTTATCTAGCCAAACTGGAGGTAAAGCTCTCTCCAACCAAGACTAAACTTGACAGTCAAGAGGAGAAGGTAAATTCTTGCACCACACCACACTCATCACATAGTCCTACTAAACCTACACCACCAAAATCCACACACAGAAACACAAAAACATTCGCAGAGGCTCTCAATAATTATCTGCTCAAGCAAAAGAGACCTCCAATGGAGAAACGCAAACAGTCTCCACCCCTCAACACAACCCAGATGACACATAGCCCACAGACTCAGTGTGCCATTCAACCACAGCCCATAAGGAAAAACAATGTACCCAACACACTAGTCATAGGTGACTCTATACTCAGGCACACTGAGATACCACTCACCAGGGTAAACAAGGAGAAGGTTACTGTCAGCTCCCTGTCGGGTGCCAGGATCCACCACATAACCCATGCACTCAGGTCACTCCACAAGTACAAATATGACTCTGTCATTGTCCATGTTGGTGTGAATGACCTGAGACGTACCTCCCTGGACAACATGAAAAGAGACATGGATGAGCTCTCTGATCTTGTAGCCCAGGCAGGTATGACCCAAGCCCTGAGTAGCATTCTGCCATCACCCAGAATGATACCACATTACAAGGACAAAATGAATGACTTCAACAATTGGCTAAGCTTCTGGTGTCATTCTAAGGGGATCCAGTATCTGCCTGGGACAGCATGGTCGACAGACCATGATGCTTTGCTAGAAATGGCCTGCACCTGTCACCCCTGGGATTCCAGATACTGGCTAAGGATCTTGCCGCCCCTATAGTGCCTTTTTTAGGCAAGGTTCAAATGACAAATTCACCACCATAACAGGAACAGGCAAGCAAAAACTGAGGGCAATGCTACTCAATGCTGGAAGTCTAAATCTCAAAATGCACTCCCTCGAGGCGCTCCTTAAAATGGAGAACATCGATATCTGTGCAGTGACTGAGACCTGGTTCAAGGCTCCAGAGAACACCCCTGCATTACCAGGCTATAACTCATACCACACTTTTTGGCCATCTAACCTGGACCAGAACACCAAAGGTGGAGGTGTGTCCATATTCATTAAGGACACCTCCAGGCTAGTTGCTCAGTATAATGCAACCAAGGTTATCCAAGTGCAACTAACTCTGGGCAAAACTGCAATCCAAATTTTAGCTTGCTACAGATCCCCCACCATGCCCCAGGATTCCCACTCCTCTTTTCTTGATATACTGATATACTAGAAACTATTAGGGTTCAATCAAACACCCTAAGAATGGGCAATTTCAACTACCCCACCATTAACTGGGAAAACTAATCATGTACCAACTTCTTCGCTCAACGCTTCCTGGAATTCATAAATTCCAATGCCCTGGATCAACCTATCCACACCCCTACCAGGGACAACAATATCCTAAACCTACTCATTACCAACATGAGTGACTGGTGTTCCACACCTGAAGTCAACTCCTCGTTGGTCAAATCCAGCTATAAGCTAATCCCCCTAGATATCCACATCCCACCCCCACCCCCCATTAAGTAAACCACAGTAAAACATTTCTCCAAAGCCAACTTCATGCTTCTTAAGACAGAAGTGGTGAACTTCATGACACCCATGCAGATGGGCAATACAGTTACGGCTGCTGAATCCTATACAAATGCACTCTATAACCACTTACATGAGTGCATGGATCATGCTATCCCAAACAGAACCAAGACGCTATCCTCCATAAACAAACTCTACAACAGAAGGAAGAAACTGTTGCAAAAAAGAGTAAAATTCCATGAGTGGAGGAGCTCCCTGGTCAGCCTCAGTAAAAAGCTGAGATCCCTTATAAGATCCTCCAAAGCTAGCTACGAAAACAAAATTGTCACTTATTCTAGGGACAACCACAAAACATTCTATAGCTATGTTAAGAATCACAATGGCAACACCCAGATCTGCTCTGAGTTACAGCACAATGGCATGAAAATTACAGAACCAACTGATATTGCCAACATCCAGGCAGACAGATTCAGTGCTAACTTTACCCCTCTCTCACCCAATAAAGGGCCCATATCTATACAGGAAGAATGCAGAGTCCCTGTAATCACAACTACGCAGGTAAAAGTTGCACTCTCTAAAGCCAAAAACACAGCATCCATGGGACTGGACAACATTACAGACTGCATTTTACACAAACTTCAGAAAGAACTGGCTCCCCACCTAAGCACCATGTTCAATCATAGCCTCACGTCAGGCTTTGTGCCAGCTGAATGGCGCACAACAACAGTTATCGCACTCCACAAAGGGGGAGCCACCACTGATACCAGGAACTATCGCCTTATTAGCCTGATGAGCCTGGTCTGTAAGGCCATGGAATGTATCATCATGGAACTCATAAACAAAGAAATTGGTAACCTTCAAACTCTGGACAATACCCAGTTCGGGTTTGTGAAAGGCAGAACATGCCTCGTGAACCTGATCAACTTCTGACTGACAGTTCCTGTTGGATGACTGCAGCTCCTCTGCCACCGCTCTCAGGGGAGGCTGGGCCCTGTCACCTGAGGGAGTTCCACTCAATGCAGCAGGTGGTGCATGGGCAGCAGAGGTGGCACCACCGGCCTGGGTCCGAGACATGATAGGGCCCGGTACCATGGCCAGTTGAGGCAAGGTAGGTGGATCGCTGGGAACCGGCCTACCCTGACATGCAGTGGTGATGCAGGTATAGCAATAAGTATAGGTTAGTTATGAACAAAACATAGTTAGTAATAGCAGCGTGCCAGAACAGTGGAAATAACCCAAGTACATATCAATGCATATTATATGAAACATAATAATACATGACAGAACAGTCAGCATGTTAACAGCATGCCAGTAACAGTTATAGCATAAGTTCAACAAAATAGGTAATTTAACAAGATAAGTTAATATGCAACCATTATAATACATTACAATAATATACATGCCCCAAAATATAGGGAATTTAACAACATATGTGAATAGTAAACAGAGCTCACCTGGAACCAGCATATGACCTGGCAGTAGTACCACAGTTGTATACTAGACTGCAGTGACAGTAGAACACACATGCATGAAATACAAGCATAACAGAGATAGTAGGTAATCCATACATTAGTATATAGAATGCAGATGTACACAATATATTGTTATTGGTTTGAAATACCTGTGAAGTCAACAAACAGTATCAGGTCACAGAGTGGGCTACCTCACCCATATATCTTGCTTACCTGCTGTTTGTGGATGACAAAGCATTATGTGAACAATATTGCCCAAGAAACAGCCTTGAATGGTACTGTAGGTGTTAAATAAGACATTTGGAAGCCATTATATTTGCATTCTACAGATATTACTGTGTTATACTTGACTGCAGCACCTTACCTTACAGACTGAATGCATACAGTTGTACCATAATGGTTAAATTAAGGCACTCTGATATACACAATTTACCTTGGTGTTATTGGAATTGGTTCATTTGTTATTGCAGAACTTGGCATTATTCATTTCTTGACAAACAGTTCTAATTCCACACTTAATTTACTACAGACTTCATTGTATATACTTTAAAATAGTTTCTGGTACTGTTTTAAGTTTTTATTGAACAACAGGTGCCATTTTTCAGGTCTTGCAATACAGCTCTACTTCCACAGTTATTACACTACAGACTTTATTTTATATACTTTAATGCAGGTAATGGTACTGTTTCATGTTTTTATTGCACTACAGTTGGCATTATTCATTTATTGCACTACAGTTCTAAGTCCACATTTATTGCAATACAGACTTTACTGTACATATTTTATTGCAGTTAATGCTTTACTCTTTCTTGCGTATTTCACTACAGTTAGCATAATACATCCATAATAACCATAATCACTGTGCAACCTGGCCAAGCACTTGATATGCGCCTCGAGGTTGTGAGCCCTCTCCTCTGTAGCTGTTGGGAGAGACGCACAAAATTATGCATACCAGTTTAGCAGACATTCAGATTAGATATTGGTAAAACAGAGGTAAAAGTACTTATATACATGTGGGACATTCTCTGCCTGAAAATCGTGGACCCAGGTGTCCAAGAGATCTCCCTTTCATCTCTTCAGACCATCATGGTGGTGATGACACTGCTCACCTGTGCGGAGGATACCAGTTGTACTGGTGAGTTCCCTTGCCAGCCAGTCCCAGGCCTCCGCCTTGCACTCTGAGCCCTGGTAACCTCCCTGCAGAAGCCTGTCTTCATGGTTTTCTACTAGGAGTCTGACCATGACCCTGGACTCCAGAATGACCCAACACTGCACCCAAAAGCACAAGCCCTCACCAAAGCATGCCACAGTATCCTTCAGAGACAGACCTCCAAAATATTATGCTGTATTCCTGCCTATTGGGCTTAATATATCTGTTTTTCCTGCCCTTACATGCCAGTGGATCTTTTCTTCTTCTTCTTCTGTTGGCTTTTCCCGGTTAGGGGTCGCCACAGTGGAACTCCGGTCCGCTAATGATTGGCAGTAGATTTTTACGGTGCCGAGGTGCCAGCTCGATGCCCAACCTTCAATGAAGACACCCTTACATGCCATTGGATAACATTTAAAAATGCAGCACATCATTTAGCAGTGTGTAAACCAGCACAGCAGAGCTGAGCAGTGCAAAAACCCAAAGACCCATATGCTTAGCAGTAATTAGCAGTGTGCAAACCAGCCAGGCACAGCCAAGCAGTGCATAAACATTTTCAGCCATTATTGTGTTTATATGGTGCTTAGCCGGTCTTATCAGAGCTTAGTGGAGCACAGTGGGCCAGAATTTACAAATAATTGGTATAATTTGTATTTCAAACATGAATGCATATTTTTCCTTCCATGTATTTAAAACCTGTACCTACTGCTCATGAGGCCGTACCTCTACCCATTTAGCTATGAGGATATGTAGAGTTCTGCTATACCTTTACATATACCTTTGCTGTTCCTATAAGCACTGCTGAGCACCATGCCGCACAGTGCAAACCCGCTCAGCAATGATTAAACATGACTTTTAAAATAAATAAATAATTGCATCCAGTTTCTATTTTTAGCTGTCTGGCAGGTGTCTCAGTGACACTTAGCATTGCTGTGCTCCACGCCATGCAAACATGCTTTTTTTTAAAAAAAAAAAAGAAAACAAAAAAGAAAAAAACACTTAAAACAATAAAATAAACATTGACATAATACAGTACTGGACAGTGCAGTGATTATCTTACTCATCTGCGGACACAGGTCACACTACAATCCCTATACTGATTCAATAACCATGTTCCACTGCTCTCCCCCGGCAATGCACCATAATTAATATGCATGGCACGCTGCCAAGGGGGAACCATGTACATGGACATGGTAACATTCCGTGTAGGCTCTACACTGTGCCTACACAGATTTTATTAAATCCTGGGTTCAGTCTAAAACAGTGTACATTCAGACAATCAAAAGATTCATTCAGTATTAAGCACATGACAAATAAATGACATACATGGAAAATGGACTACATCTTTCTAAACTATACTTCTTTCAACATGATTGATGAGAAATAAACATTAAAAGAAAAACATTTTCCTGTTAACAGTAATATTTACTCAGAATCCAATATATCGTCCATACAGATTGCTAATAAGAAACACACTCTGAATTTCAAAATAATATATCTTGCAGCATGATCTTTTTTTCAGATGTTCACATATTGTAAAATAGTGCCTATCCCACACATGGGCCTTATACACATTGTATCCTCTTTACATGCCTGATAATCTAGCAATACACTGTAAGAACTGCTGTATCACCAGTGCATGATAAAAGCACATTCACCTTAATGTTGAAAACCTTTACCACAGATAACAGGCAATCTAGTGCCTGACCTACTGTCCTCAGACAACTCAGTTTTACGATTTTCTTCAGGCACCCAGTCTCCCCAAACAAAGCAAAGTATAATTGTAGTGGTATTTAATTAAACTAAATACTATAATCTGTAAGACCTGTATTTGCTTACTTCATATGAAAAGTCTCATCAAGTTATTATTAAATATTGTGACATTTAAATAAGTCACAACTTCCTTCCATCATTTAACATACCTCTACTAGATGTCACCTGAGTGCTGAACCACAGCCAACAGGGTGAGTAAGCTGCCAATGGCTTCTAACTCCCATCCTCTACAGCTAGCTATTACAGGCACCTGAGCTGCTAAATGAACTCAGGTCACCTCTACTGTAGTCACTGCTTTCTCCCTCTACACCATGGAGCTGGCTTAAGCCAGCCCCATCACTTATTAACCATCTTTTTTCTTATCCTGAATTTTCATTCACCAATACATTTTGAAAAGACAAGGCCTACAGTACAAGCTTCTACCAAGAAAAGAGAAAAAGTTTTATCGGAAGGAAACTAGATATAAACCATCAAAAGTTTGCAAAACAAAATATATATCATACATAGAAGATATTCTTTGGGAATTCAGGAACAACTATACATCTAAACAATAATTCAAAAATGCAAGAATGAGCTAATCAAAAACTTTATTTATGAGTAAACAAGCTCATTTTCAGTGGAGGCCAAGGGAGAAAAACACCAAACAGTAGAAAAAGTAACAAGGATATTATACACATTATAGACTAGTTTGGAAAGGTAAATTACATTAAAAGTTATTGGACAACACTATAAATAAATTTACTCCAGCCAATATCTATAAATGAGGTAACTAATAAAAATAAAGAAAATTAATATCAAATAAAGCACAATAAGAAGATGATGTTATTCCCAACTTATAGAAAATTGTTCCTCAAGAACTCAAATGGCTGCCGACCTATAGACACTGCAGCTACCTAGCTCTCCAAAAAACACTATAAAAAACTACTTTTTCTGACAGAGAGCTTGATCCATAAACAAAATAAAACCTGATACTTATCAAGACCAACTAATATTACTTGAAAAACCTTCTAAGAATAGAAGAGGATACTGAAAAAAAGATTACCTTTGATTCTGCCAGGATTCCTTCACATGTGCTCTGCTTGCAGGCTGACTGGAACACCCGGAGGCCAATTTTCTTCTTACATCTCCGAAATAACAAAAGAAATAGAATGCCAACTTACTCAGATACTATGGACTCTCAAACTACTAAAACTAAGTTTTCAACACTTACATCTCCAGAATAGACATTAATACTAAAAGGCCTCGAACTGAGTAGCAACAGGAAACAAGTAAACCAACTAGCAAAAATAAAACTGAATCTACTAAATGAGATGACTTAAAACTTGCTCTACAGCCTCTACAGTTAACCATAATTTCTCTGACCAGCTAAAATCTTTTGGTGACTCCATTAACCATATTGCAACCAGAGTGGAAAAATCAGAAGCCAAAATCTTTGAAAATGAGATTAAGACCGAAGAACTCCAGAAGCATTCCAAATCTCACAACAATTCCATACAAGAAATGCAGCAAAAAATCCTGGACCTAGAGGCAAGATCCAGACGTAATAACATCATCCTGTGAGGGATTCCAGAAAATGTTGAGCAAAACAAACTACTGGAAACAATTCTGGATATATTTGGTACTCTACTTGAAAATACCACTGAAGCAAACCAAATAACAATAGAAAGAGCACACCAGGCCATGTGACCACCATTAGATTCCAGTAAACCAAGAATAGTTTATGTTAAACTGCTTAATTATCAACATGCGACCAAAATCCTCACTCCAGGAAAAAAAAAAGAAAAATTGTCTGGAACAGCAACAAAATATATTTTGCTCAAGATTTATCTCTATAAATTAAAATGGAACAGCAAAAACTATCTCCATTCTGCAACTTTCTGATTAAAAACAAATCAGATTCCAAATGAAATACCCTCACACACTTCAGTTTCAGCATCAGGGAACCAAATACTCTGCCAGCAACACCATCGAGGTGAAACAAACCTTTTATAGAGCCTTCAACACTGTTCCTGAAATAAATACTACTAAAAGCAGTAAAGAAAATGGAAAAGATCAACATTATGGCACAAATATGACAGCTGCTAATTGCGGATGATCGATCATGCCTAAATAAGGTAAATAAATGATTTTTACCACTTTTGAACTGTTCTTACTCCAAAAGAATCCATTGGCGATGGTTTCAGCCAAAAAAACTCACTGGCTCCATTAGACTTGCATACAGGGATCCAGACATCTCACTCAGCAAGTTACTTCCTGTCTCACCCCTGAACTCAGCTTCCTAGAAGCCTTATGTCTATTAAAGTGACACTACCATTTTTCTCGGCAGATTCATGAATACAAAATAAGGAAAACTGCACGGACTGCATTAAATTAACAGAAAGGCACTGTTTATAGCATTTCTGGCCCTGGAAAACACAAGATATTCAAACAAGCACTAGGATTGTTCTACTTTTAGTATCCCCAATTACATTATCTTTGCTTCACAAACTAATACTGTCAAGCAAATTCTGGTTATCCTTCCAACAATAAGAAAACACAGCTGCTCCAACATACTTAAGTTACACTGACATGGTATTCCACTAAGACACGCATGGAATTACTATAAAACATGATAAATAAGCAATGCAGTAAAATGGAATGCATACCAACTACTTTTATAGTTATGTTTTACAACTACAACCATTTCTTACTTCTTAGTACCCTTTGCCTACTTATATTTATGTAACTCTCACTACAAGAATCTGCAGACCTGACAAATGTTTTTGAACAATATATAAAGTTAATTAATAGACTTCTAGCAAACAATTGCATTTCTTTTCCTCTCCACACAGCATTGCATTGTAAACAACTAATATGAAGAAAAGGGAAGGAGGGGAAAGGGAAAGAGAAGAATGGTAGTGAGAGGAAGGAAAAGTAAAAGCAGGGGAAAGAAAAGGGAGAAAAAAAGAAAATGCATATATAACTGCTCTCATATCTGTCTTACTACCCAATTAGAGTATCTGGGATACTCAACTAGTTTATGTTAACATGTTGTTTCTTTATAATAACAATCTCGTCTTTGATGACAGTTAAATGATATTAAAAATGTTTAACGGAATAAGATGTGCTTTTAAATGTTTTTAATTTCTGCTTGACAAGTAGCTCAAATTGTATAAGCACTACATTTACTCTGTTCTGATTACTGTTATATGCTTAACCACCTCATTGAGGAAGAATTTGTTAATATGTTATTGTGAATACTAACTTATGAATAATCAAAATATCAGCAATCTAGTAACTCCATTTGTCATAATACCAACAACCTACTAACTCAGTTGGTATAACACCCTTTAGTTCCAAGACTTGAGTTGAGTAATACCCCTAGGCATACCAACTATAAATATGTCATAATATATGGTACTCAAATTACACTAATGACACTAATCTAAATGACTAATACTATTTCTTTATCTACCAACATTGTTTAATGCCCATCCGAGAAGTGCTAGACAATACAACATACATGGATATACTAATCCCTATACCACCTTAACCACTACTTAGAAATCTGTCATCATATACTACATATGGAGGAATTTACATGATTACATCATATTATGCCCTATTCTGTACCTCCATACATAACCAACAATGGAGAGCTAGAAAACTAGCAGTTGTTACACTAGGTAGACATGCTATTTGTAATCTGTTTAATATATGTTTTTAATATGGGGCTAAAAGCTACTAAAGAATCAGTAGTAAGAAGAACTACACTAGACAAATGCTACCTTAACCTACTTTCAAGTTTCGTATCGACCTTTACCCCACACTCTTCCGGGCATAGTAGTTTAGTGAATAGGCACATGTTTGATGCAGGAAGAATTATATGTCAATGTCCATCCTTATACATCTACTATTTCAACTACACCCTTCAAACCCACCTTTCACTGACTCAGGAACACAAAAGCAGTTATGTGGTCACTTGATACATGGAATGTTAAAGGGATTCAATTTGACAAAAAAAAGAAACTACCTTTACATTTGGTATTCACATATAAAGCTAATCTAATACTACTACAAGAAACCCACATGCAGGTAGAGCAGGGTCTATATTACTCGATCGAACGCTTAGATTAGCGAATACCTAAACATCGACCTGGTAATACCGAAAAATTAAAACAGCGAACGGCTGATTTAACGTAGGGAATGAATTCCATTAGCCGCAAAAAAAAAAAAAGAAATTTAAACCAAAAGGAAGAAGGGGCATTGCCCCCCCCCCACAGCCCCCGATGTGAGGGGCTGTGCCCCCCACACCCCCGAACTAAATATACCAACTCAACTCCGAGATCACTCTATAGTGGAAAGGGGCAAAATCCAGATAACGGCTAAGGGAATTCTTTCCCTGTGTTAAATCATCCGTTCGCGGTTTTTTGCTTTCGCTGTTACCAGTTCGACATTTAGGTATTCGCTAACCTACCTATCCCTTAGCATCTGATATTAAAATAAATCAATCTTTGCAATACCTAGGAGTATACTTTCAACAAGATCCTAAACAATGGTATACAAACAATATTACCAAACTATGGTCAAACATACAACATGACCTTAATAGAAGGACAAAACTCCAACTCCCTTTCCTTGCTAAAATAGCCACAATCAAGATGAATATACTACCCAGATGTCTTTATATCTTTAACGCCACCAATATTATTATTAACCAAAAATTCTTCAAAACCCTCCACTCTACAATTTCCAAATTTATCTGGTTCTCTAAATCAATTAGAATCAGATATAACAAACTAACCTACCCTAAAAACTGCAGGGGGTTGGGATTACCTGACTTTAAACTCTATTATGATATCATAAAGTGCAATAGACTAATAACAATAGCTGACTACACTCCAACATCACAACAATGGGCTCCAACTTGGGTTAAACCTTTACACAACTATATTAAAACACTTGGCCTCAATCCCAGAGCCCTCCCTTTCCTATATAGTGAGAACTTAAAAAAAATCTTAAAATACACCCAAATATAAAACACAAAATCATCACCATACAAAAAACTTTCAAATATTTAAACTTATATTATGCATTCACCTCCCTACAACCATTCCAGCTTAACCCCAATCTAAAAATGAATAACAACATGATTAACCTACACAACTATCCCCTCCTTAAGAAATTAACCATCTCGGATATATATCCCTTTAAGAACAATACTATCACCAAAATTAGAACTCAACTAAACCTCCCCAAAAGCTATACAATCATTTAAAGGCAAATACGTGACCTTACCAATTGTGTTATAGATAATCCAGATATAAACGCCAATGACATTCAAACCTGTAAAACCATATGGAGCCTCCTATTATTAAACAAAAAAAATGATACCTAATTCCTACAAACTTATTCTTTCAATCAAAACACAAAAAGACATTATTTTTTCTAAATACTGGAAGGAACCTGATCCCTCAATCACAAACAAACAAATATCACAATCCATCCAGCTTACCTCAAAATTTATTCCCCTTAAAAAACTTCATTATACACAAATTATGATATTCCATAATACTTACCTTACTCCCACCATTCTAAATAAAATATATCCCTCCACCTCACCATTCTGCTCCTACTGTGATACCCATAAAGCCGACCTATTCCACATCTTCTGGAGTGTACCTACAAGCTCTAGTGCTCACTTAAGAGTTCAGCTAGCAAATATGGGCTACAAAAAAACAACTCTATCCTGGAAGCTAGCTCTCCTCCATGTCACCCCAACTGGCTTAACTAAATTACAGTCATGTATCTTAATAACACTAGTCTCATTACTTAAATACTACATTACACTACATTGGAAGGATAGAGCATCACTCACCTGGGTAGGTTTCAAGCATCTAGCTACCGAACATCTACTAGCACATAAATACTTATCCTCTACGCAGAAATCTCACATCCACTTTACTGAATTGTGGAAATCCCTTTTTGATCACATTCTTGTTTGATATTAAAATCTTTACTTTATGTTGGACATATGGCATATGTGTAAATAGTTTTAACTGTTTCATTTCTGTAAAGTTGCTCACATCATTGTTATCCTGTTCATATTGTTAACTTACAAATTTCAGTGTTATGTATAATGAATATTTGCATAAAAAGAAATAAAAAAGATTTTTCACAAAAAAAAGAAAATTGTTCCTCAAAAAATAATTAAATTATATTTCCTGGTTTTATTACACGTACAAAGGAATAATTAAATTTCTCCTTCTCAGAAATATTCAATCTTAACAACAATTTTAAAGCATAAAGACATGCTGCATGTTCAGCTTGTAAACCAATCTCTCTTTTACGTACGTATTTTAAACTTTATAGTTTGGTATATGTAGAAATATTGAAGTCGCATACCTGAACTAATAAATGATAATCAAACAAGCTTTATACTACACAGACTCAAGATAATATTAAACAAATACTTTCATAGATTTTTGCAAACTGTAATAAGATCTTAGCAACTATAAATCTTGATATTAAATGTGTATTCTTTTCATTCAGTTAAGTCTTCCTATTCACAGTATTTAAAGAATTTTTACTACCTTGAAAATTTATAAACCTAAAAGGACTATATTCCAATAATAGGGCATATGTTGGACTACCAAGATGGCTGCACAGTGATCAACAACTTAATTTCAGCCAAGGGAGAAAAACACCAAACAGTAGAAAAAGTAACAAGGATATTATACACATTATAGACTAGTTTGGAAAGGTAAATTACATTAAAAGTTATTGGACAACACTATAAATAAATTTACTCCAGCCAATATCTATAAATGAGGTAACTAATAAAAATAAAGAAAATTAATATCAAATAAAGCACAATAAGAAGATGATGTTATTCCCAACTTATAGAAAATTGTTCCTCAAGAACTCAAATGGCTGCCGACCTATAGACACTGCAGCTACCTAGCTCTCCAAAAACCCTATAAAAAACTACTTTTTCTGACAGAGAGCTCGATCCATAAACAAAATAAAACCTGATACTTATCAAGACCAACTAATATTACTTGAAAAACCTTCTAAGAATAGAAGAGGATACTGAAAAAAAGATTACCTTTGATTCTGCCAGGATTCCTTCACATGTGCTCTGCTTGCAGGCTGACTGGAACACCCGGAGGCCAATTTTCTTCTTACATCTCCGAAATAACAAAAGAAATAGAATGCCAACTTACTCAGATACTATGGACTCTCAAACTACTAAAACTAAGTTTTCAACACTTACATCTCCAGAATAGACATTAATACTAAAAGGCCTCGAACTGAGTAGCAACAGGAAACAAGTAAACCAACTAGCAAAAATAAAACTGAATCTACTAAATGAGATGACTTAAAACTTGCTCTACAGCCTCTACAGTTAACCATAATTTCTCTGACCAGCTAAAATCTTTTGGTGACTCCATTAACCATATTGCAACCAGAGTGGAAAAATCAGAAGCCAAAATCTTTGAAAATGAGATTAAGACCGAAGAACTCCAGAAGCATTCCAAATCTCACAACAATTCCATACAAGAAATGCAGCAAAAAATCCTGGACCTAGAGGCAAGATCCAGACGTAATAACATCATCCTGTGAGGGATTCCAGAAAATGTTGAGCAAAACAAACTACTGGAAACAATTCTGGATATATTTGGTACTCTACTTGAAAATACCACTGAAGCAAACCAAATAACAATAGAAAGAGCACACCAGGCCATGTGACCACCATTAGATTCCAGTAAACCAAGAATAGTTTATGTTAAACTGCTTAATTATCAACATGCGACCAAAATCCTCACTCCAGGAAAAAAAAAAGAAAAGTTGTCTGGAACAGCAACAAAATATATTTTGCTCAAGATTTATCTCTATAAATTAAAATGGAACAGCAAAAACTATCTCCATTCTGCAACTTTCTGATTAAAAACAAATCAGATTCCAAATGAAATACCCTCACACACTTCAGTTTCAGCATCAGGGAACCAAATACTCTGCCAGCAACACCATCGAGGTGAAACAAACCTTTTATAGAGCCTTCAACACTGTTCCTGAAATAAATACTACTAAAAGCAGTAAAGAAAATGGAAAAGATCAACATTATGGCACAAATATGACAGCTGCTAATTGTGGATGATCGATCATGCCTAAATAAGGTAAATAAATGATTTTTACCACTTTTGAACTGTTCTTACCCCAAAAGAATCCATTGGCGATGGTTTCAGCCAAAAAAACTCACTGGCTCCATTAGACTTGCATACAGGGATCCAGACATCTCACTCAGCAAGTTACTTCCTGTCTCACCCCTGAACTCAGCTTCCTAGAAGCCTTATGTCTATTAAAGTGACACTACCATTTTTCTCGGCAGATTCATGAATACAAAATAAGGAAAACTGCACGGACTGCATTAAATTAACAGAAAGGCACTGTTTATAGCATTTCTGGCCCTGGAAAACACAAGATATTCAAACAAGCACTAGGATTGTTCTACTTTTTAGTATCCCCCCAATTACATTATCTTTGCTTCACAAACTAATACTGTCAAGCAAATTCTGGTTATCCTTCCAACAATAAGAAAACACAGCTGCTCCAACATACTTAAGTTACACTGACATGGTATTCCACTAAGACACGCATGGAATTACTATAAAACATGATAAATAAGCAATGCAGTAAAATGGAATGCATACCAACTACTTTTATAGTTATGTTTTACAACTACAACCATTTCTTACTTCTTAGTACCCTTTGCCTACTTATATTTATGTAACTCTCACTACAAGAATCTGCAGACCTGACAAATGTTTTTGAACAATATATAAAGTTAATTAATAGACTTCTAGCAAACAATTGCATTTCTTTTCCTCTCCACACAGCATTGCATTGTAAACAACTAATATGAAGAAAAGGGAAGGAGGGGAAAGGGAAAGAGAAGAATGGTAGTGAGAGGAAGGAAAAGTAAAAGCAGGGGAAAGAAAAGGGAGAAAAAAAGAAAATGCATATATAACTGCTCTCATATCTGTCTTACTACCCAATTAGAGTATCTGGGATACTCAACTAGTTTATGTTAACATGTTGTTTCTTTATAATAACAATCTCGTCTTTGATGACAGTTAAATGATATTAAAAATGTTTAACGGAATAAGATGTGCTTTTAAATGTTTTTAATTTCTGCTTGACAAGTAGCTCAAATTGTATAAGCACTACATTTACTCTGTTCTGATTACTGTTATATGCTTAACCACCTCATTGAGGAAGAATTTGTTAATATGTTATTGTGAATACTAACTTATGAATAATCAAAATATCAGCAATCTAGTAACTCCATTTGTCATAATACCAACAACCTACTAACTCAGTTGGTATAACACCCTTTAGTTCCAAGACTTGAGTTGAGTAATACCCCTAGGCATACCAACTATAAATATGTCATAATATATGGTACTCAAATTACACTAATGACACTAATCTAAATGACTAATACTATTTCTTTATCTACCAACATTGTTTAATGCCCATCCGAGAAGTGCTAGACAATACAACATACATGGATATACTAATCCCTATACCACCTTAACCACTACTTAGAAATCTGTCATCATATACTACATATGGAGGAATTTACATGATTACATCATATTATGCCCTATTCTGTACCTCCATACATAACCAACAATGGAGAGCTAGAAAACTAGCAGTTGTTACACTAGGTAGACATGCTATTTGTAATCTGTTTAATATATGTTTTTAATATGGGGCTAAAAGCTACTAAAGAATCAGTAGTAAGAAGAACTACACTAGACAAATGCTACCTTAACCTACTTTCAAGTTTCCTATCGACCTTTACCCCACACTCTTCCGGGCATAGTAGTTTAGTGAATAGGCACATGTTTGATGCAGGAAGAATTATATGTCAATGTCCATCCTTATACATCTACTATTTCAACTACACCCTTCAAACCCACCTTTCACTGACTCAGGAACACAAAAGCAGTTATGTGGTCACTTGATACATGGAATGTTAAAGGGATTCAATTTGACAAAAAAAAGAAACTACCTTTACATTTGGTATTCACATATAAAGCTAATCTAATACTACTACAAGAAACCCACATGCAGGTAGAGCAGGGTCTATATTACTCGATCGAACGCTTAGATTAGCGAATACCTAAACATCGACCTGGTAATACCGAAAAATTAAAACAGCGAACGGCTGATTTAACGTAGGGAATGAATTCCATTAGCCGCAAAAAAAAAAAAGAAATTTAAACCAAAAGGAAGAAGGGGCATTGCCCCCCCCCCCACAGCCCCCGATGTGAGGGGCTGTGCCCCCCACACCCCCGAACTAAATATACCAACTCAACTCCGAGATCACTCTATAGTGGAAAGGGGCAAAATCCAGATAACGGCTAAGGGAATTCTTTCCCTGTGTTAAATCATCCGTTCCGCGTTTTTTGCTTTCGCTGTTACCAGTTCGACATTTAGGTATTCGCTAACCTACCTATCCCTTAGCATCTGATATTAAAATAAATCAATCTTTGCAATACCTAGGAGTATACTTTCAACAAGATCCTAAACAATGGTATACAAACAATATTACCAAACTATGGTCAAACATACAACATGACCTTAATAGATGGACAAAACTCCAACTCCCTTTCCTTGCTAAAATAGCCACAATCAAGATGAATATACTACCCAGATGTCTTTATATCTTTAACGCCACCAATATTATTATTAACCAAAAATTCTTCAAAACCCTCCACTCTACAATTTCCAAATTTATCTGGTTCTCTAAATCAATTAGAATCAGATATAACAAACTAACCTACCCTAAAACTGCAGGGGTTGGGATTACCTGACTTTAAACTCTATTATGATATCATAAAGTGCAATAGACTAATAACAATAGCTGACTACACTCCAACATCACAACAATGGGCTCCAACTTGGGTTAAACCTTTACACAACTATATTAAAACACTTGGCCTCAATCCCAGAGCCCTCCCTTTCCTATATAGTGAGAACTTAAAAAAAATCTTAAAATACACCCAAATATAAAACACAAAATCATCACCATACAAAAAACTTTCAAATATTTAAACTTATATTATGCATTCACCTCCCTACAACCATTCCAGCTTAACCCCAATCTAAAAATGAATAACAACATGATTAACCTACACAACTATCCCCTCCTTAAGAAATTAACCATCTCGGATATATATCCCTTTAAGAACAATACTATCACCAAAATTAGAACTCAACTAAACCTCCCCAAAAGCTATACAATCATTTAAAGGCAAATACGTGACCTTACCAATTGTGTTATAGATAATCCAGATATAAACGCCAATGACATTCAAACCTGTAAAACCATATGGAGCCTCCTATTATTAAACAAAAAAAATGATACCTAATTCCTACAAACTTATTCTTTCAATCAAAACACAAAAAGACATTATTTTTTCTAAATACTGGAAGGAACCTGATCCCTCAATCACAAACAAACAAATATCACAATCCATCCAGCTTACCTCAAAATTTATTCCCCTTAAAAAACTTCATTATACACAAATTATGATATTCCATAATACTTACCTTACTCCCACCATTCTAAATAAAATATATCCCTCCACCTCACCATTCTGCTCCTACTGTGATACCCATAAAGCCGACCTATTCCACATCTTCTGGAGTGTACCTACAAGCTCTAGTGCTCACTTAAGAGTTCAGCTAGCAAATATGGGCTACAAAAAAACAACTCTATCCTGGAAGCTAGCTCTCCTCCATGTCACCCCAACTGGCTTAACTAAATTACAGTCATGTATCTTAATAACACTAGTCTCATTACTTAAATACTACATTACACTACATTGGAAGGATAGAGCATCACTCACCTGGGTAGGTTTCAAGCATCTAGCTACCGAACATCTACTAGCACATAAATACTTATCCTCTACGCAGAAATCTCACATCCACTTTACTGAATTGTGGAAATCCCTTTTTGATCACATTATTGTTTGATATTAAAATCTTTACTTTATATTGGACATATGGCATATGTGTAAATAGTTTTAACTGTTTCATTTCTGTAAAGTTGCTCACATCATTGTTATCCTGTTCATATTGTTAACTTACAAATTTCAGTGTTATGTATAATGAATATTTGCATAAAAAGAAATAAAAAAGATTTTTCACAAAAAAAAGAAAATTGTTCCTCAAAAAATAATTAAATTATATTTCCTGGTTTTATTACACGTACAAAGGAATAATTAAATTTCTCCTTCTCAGAAATATTCAATCTTAACAACAATTTTAAAGCATAAAGACATGCTGCATGTTCAGCTTGTAAACCAATCTCTCTTTTACGTACGTATTTTAAACTTTATAGTTTGGTATATGTAGAAATATTGAAGTCGCATACCTGAACTAATAAATGATAATCAAACAAGCTTTATACTACACAGACTCAAGATAATATTAAACAAATACTTTCATAGATTTTTGCAAACTGTAATAAGATCTTAGCAACTATAAATCTTGATATTAAATGTGTATTCTTTTCATTCAGTTAAGTCTTCCTATTCACAGTATTTAAAGAATTTTTACTACCTTGAAAATTTATAAACCTAAAAGGACTATATTCCAATAATAGGGCATATGTTGGACTACCAAGATGGCTGCACAGTGATCAACAACTTAATTTCAGCTCTCCCACTGTGAAAAAAAAAAAAAAGAAACTGAGAGATAAGGGCTAGTAATTCTGCCAGTTTAGTAAAAATTTGGTTACTGGCTGGTGAGTACACTGCCTGGATGACAGCAAAGAAAAAATTTAGAAGCCCTGAAAGAAAATCAACTAGAAAAGGTGAAGAGAAAATGCTAACTGGGAAGAATCCTGCAGTTGTTCAGCAAAAAGCAGTTTAAGCTCCATCTCTGGTGCAAGAAATGGCCTCCTGCAATTTAGAGGAAAAATAAATCAAATGTGCTCAGAGGCAATTACAATAAATGAAACGCAGGAGTATATCAACTCAAATAACAAATGGCTGGAAAAATGGAAGAAGCTTTAAACAGCTATTCAGATGAAATGATAAAACTGCAAAAATCAGAGGCAAAATGAAGAAAAGGCTGGCTGAGCATGAGACTGCTCAAGAAGAGCTGTTTTCGAAAATGATAGATTTAGAGAACAGAGCACACAGAGAAAACTTAAGACTTTCTGCTGTACCTGAGAAACTGGGAAAAAGACTGTACTAAGTTTATGAAAGCACAAATAAGCAACTGGACTGATATTCCACAGCAAGATGTATTAATTGACAGGGCACATTGTGTGTATGCTCCAAACCTAGCTGTGAGAAAGCAGCCAAGACCTGTATTAGTAAAGGTGCAATCATACCAATAGAAAGAAGTTGATCCTGACAAAACTATGGCACAAGGGCAAAATGTTAAATATTAGAGGCAGTAGAGTATTGGTAGAAAATGATTGTTCACTGTACACTGAACAGAAGAGAAGCAAATTTATCCCAGAAATCAGGGAATGTCAAGAGGCAGTTTTGAGATTCAAGCTGCTCTATCCAACTGTCTTCAGAATATTTTTTCCTGGAGGATCAAAGTCATTGTGTGATGTAGAAAAGGCAAAGGAGGAAATACAAAAGTTTGTCCAACAAAAGGTGAGCCATCAAACAGAAGGGGACTCTTTCTATCATTCTTCTGATAACAGAGCTCATAGAAATTCTTTGTCAGTGAAATCGTTTAGTGTTCCAAAGGAAAAGTGCTTCAGAGACAGAAAAAACACAGGAGTTGGCTAGAAGAATTGAAAGTACCTTGGCCTTGAACTGGAGTCTGGGCTTGGGAGATGTAAGACTGGCATCACTGTGACTAATGAATGAATGTGAGATTATAAAGCATAAATCACAGTTGTGAAATATAGCTTTACAAAAAAATGGCTCAGAAAGATTGGAATTCTTTTGTCTTTGTTACTCTTATGGAGGGACTGAGAAGTATATATCTTACATCATATCATTAATGTTTGAAAGAACTATTAAAGGGAAAAATGTAACTAATTAAAACAATTTTTCTTTTTAACAGTATTTGTATAAAAATGTTCATGATATAAATTGCATGTTATACAATAAAGCATTTTCAGTAATTGTTATATTTGATTAAGATACTAAAGTAAACAAGAATCTCCAAAAAATGGAAAAAATGGCGCTGAGACAAACCAGTAATCCAAAGGAAGCACCACTCAACCAGGTTGGATATAGGCAACCAAGCAACAATTTATTAAATAAACACACAGAGTGCAGAATGAAAACTCCTCAGTTTTAGGAGTTTTCATTCTGCGCTCTGTGTGTTTATTTAATAAATTGATTGGTTGCCTATATCCAACCTGGTCGAGTGGTGCTTCCTTTGGATTACTAAAGTAAACAAGGACTATTTTCTTTTTTAGTTTTAAGAAACATAGGCATTTCGATGTAAAAAGAGAAAAAGACTGGACAAAAGCATGTTGAAGTTAATATGCTGTAATCTTGAGCATCTGGCGTGTGGGATGCAGTGCAAAAGTGCACCAATTATATTATACGTAGAACTAAGCTGTCTCTCTTACTTCTGCATAGGTGAATGTCTGGATTAATGCGCTTGGTTTAATCTAATAGCAATTTTTTGTGCATAAACAACTGGATTTTAAAAATAAGAGAACACTATAAATGTAATGAGGAATTTTCCTTTAACAAATAAATATTAAATGTGAGTTGAAAAGAATGCAGCGGAGGGCAGCTATACATTTTGTTCTTATGTTTCCATGGAGACAAACTGTCTACAGGTGAAGGCAATACAGGTCAAGAGTACTAGACATTGTTTGCTGAGAGAAATGTAAAATTAAAAGGTACAAGGGTAATCAGCTTAGTAAAAAATAAAGTTTGAAATTACTTGAAGTGAATAAGAGCTAGTAGCTTTCCTGGTGCCTAAATACTACAATGCATTTACTAGAACAGTGTATAATTTAGTTTTATTTAAAGATAGCCAATGCACTTTATCTTTAGGCTAAAAGTTTATGTCTTCTGAAAGTATACAAGCTGCTTTTCACATCAGTGAGGGGAATAAAGATAAGACAGGAACAGGCAGCAATTAGTGTATATAGGAGCACAGGCTGTAACATGTACCTTAACATGGATAACCTTAATTTTAGGTTAGGTGATACCTGTGAGTGTAGCTGCTGATTTGGGACAATTGGTCCTATCAGGAGGGTTAAACCTTGTTATTTGAGGATGTACATACTTTTTGCATATTTGTTTTAATTTAGTGGGGTATGGAGTGTCTTTCAGGGTTTTCATTAAAACAAACAATCTTGTAAAATGTGACAAGTTCAAATGGAGATGACAAGAAACAACTTTATAATGGATCAGCCTTCAAACCTTAGTGGATACATATAACACAAATGGTGGAACTAGATATTTTAAAAAGCTGTCATATATGATAGGTGGGAATAATAGCTTCTTATTATAATGGTTATACTATCCATATTATTTTGGAATGTAATGGCCTCACAGATATACACAAAAAGGAAAGAGCAATGAATTATATTAAGTAATGCAGGGTGTAAATAGCAATGCTACAGGAAAAAAATTGAAAGAAGTGAGCACATACATTTGTTAAAGAAATGATTTCAGGATGGATATTCAGCAGAGTATCAGGGACAAAGGAAAGGGGGAAATATTAATTTCTATAGGAGTCCCAATAGTGATAGAAGAGGGGAAAAAGATAATAATGGTAAAATTATGATAGTAAAAGTTACTGGTAAGGGAGAAGGATTATGCTGGCATCTATTCATATTTCACATAAAACTGCTATTCTGGAACTTAAGAAATTTTTAGAAGAACTAATCCATTTTCAGCATGGAATATTACTTATAGGTAGCGAAGGGAACTTGATTTGCAATAGTGCTGATGTATCTGGGGGACCTTGAAGGGAAAATATAACAAAAGAGTGGAAATTATTGAAGAGTTATTTCAGAAGATAGAAATTTCTTTACAGGTAGTGAGTGGGATAAAATGGAAGATTGGTTTAAAATGGGGTTGAAATTAAAAAAAAGTGATATGGTTAAGAAGTAACAAGATTTATTTAGAGAGGCTGACAAAAGTTAAACTATTGCAGAACAAGTTGAATCCTGCAGAACAAGAAGAGGCACAACTACAGAGTACAAAGGAGAAAATAAAAGAGTATCTGGAAAGTATGAATTCATTACAAAGATTGCTGTTGTGCAACTCTTTTTTGACAATAACTCCTAAGCACAAAAACTTTTAGCACAATGACTTAGGCAACAAAAAGTAGAAAGGATTGTTAGCAAAGTTAGGGAGCCTATAATAAGACAAATAACCAGAGATCCTGTATTGATATTAGAGAGATTTTGGACATTTTTTGAAAATTTGTATAAAGCAGAGAAATGTGGAAATCTTTTCAGGATATAAAATGAATGAAGTTAAACAAAGGCTATAGCTGTAAACTACGTACCCACACATGAATTGGTTCAGCATTAGCCATATTTATGGGTACTCAATAACATAATTTTTTTAGGAGTATGGATAGGAATCAATCAGAGGAGGTTAGAAAAGATTAAGAAGAAAGACCGGATAAGTAATTCACAGGGAAACAACAGAGGACATATGTATGGCTGCAAAATATAAAACAAAGTCTAGAAGACTGAGAACGTTTGCTTGAAAGTGTTTACATAGGTATTTTATACCCCAAGCAGACACCAAAAAATGTTTCCTCAGGTAAATGGCAAATGTTGAAGGTATGCTAGGGAAGAAAGAAGCAAATGGGAACATATGTTTTGGAAGTGTAATGAGTTGGCAGACTTTAAAAATTCCCTGCAGAGTGTTCTATCAGGAATACTGGGTGAGCAAATTAGTGTAACTAAGGAAATGTTTTTTTTAGCTTGGATGCAGGATCTGAATTGCCTAGACATAGCAAGGCCTTGTTAAGTTTAATTCTAGTAGATGGCAAAAAAGCAATTATTAGAAAATGGAAATCAAAGTCTACAGCAACTGTATTTGAATTACTGAATGCTGTAAAATGAGATAAAATAACTGAACATGGGATATTTAGAAAAGGGGAAAGAGAAAACTGCATAGAAAAAAATGGAAATTATGGGGAAGATGCATGCAGAATAATGTTTTGGAGGAGGAGTGATATTAAAAGAATATATGTGATATATAATATTTGTTAATATGGTACTTTCTTTTATATAAATATATGCTTGCCTATGTCTTAGATGATAATTTTAATAAAGGTGCCAAGAAACGGTAGGATATATGTCAAATCTGGTTGTTTTCTATCACAATTTTTAGATTTTAAGATAGGAAATAAACAAGGATGCTTCCTGTCTCCCATTTTTTTTGCATTTCTAATAAAATCTTTAGCAATAATTAGCTAACACACAAATATTTTAGTTGTAAATATCAAAGTCAGATATATTTGTGGATGACTTATTACTAACTTTAAAGGATACCAAAAATATACATATAACATTTAGTCAAACTTTTAAAAAACTTTGAAATCCTTTGGGGTGTTATATTTAATGAAAGTGAAACTAGATGTTTTATTCTTAACAAAAATCAGATTCTTACCACTTCTAATGACTATACCTTTGATTAGGATTCTAAAGAATTAAACTATGTAGCAATATATTTGGCAATTAGTTTAAATGACATAACAGTTACAACTTACTATACAATTATAGATTATATAAAAAATAATAATCATTTGAAACAATGTATTCCTTACCTTTGAGGATAGATTATATGTTATAAAGATGGTATTACTTCCAAAAATACATTATGAGTCACAAACTACAGCATTAACTCTAGACAAAGATAACATCAAAACAACCAATAGGTTATTTACGAACTGCCTCTGATATGACCCCGAAAATGCCTGCAAACGTTACATTAGAGTTTGTGACAAAGGTGGATTTAATTTGCTCAACATAGAAACATATAAACAGACATATTATGTAATTGTTCAGTGAGTATATGGTTCTTATAAAGGAAACTGGAATTAACTTCAAACCATATTATTTAAGGAAAAGAAACTGTAAGTATCAGATAATTCAGTCATTGTTGATGTACAGCATATATCACCACTAACCACCATCTATATTTTCAAGCTCATTAATAAAGTTAATCTGTCACTATTGTCTTTATCTCACTTCTTGTCTTCTACTTAAGACTTTTTCCAATATGTTTACTGAACAACATCTTATATTTCCAATCACAACTATACACTGTAGTGCCTCTATTCTATTTTCAGCCTCCTAGCTTCCATTGATCTTTTTCTGGCCTTTATCAATGTCTACATTTTATTTGCATATTTGTAGAAAACTGATTTAGAAATATCTTGAATTCAACAAAGTTCCATCGCTTATCAACATCACTATGAGAATGAATTGATGCATTCTGTACATCTTCAAAATCTGTAAATACTGTAAATAGAGCTTTTGTATATATTCCAATCCTTTTTTTTTCATTTTCACCATCTATAATTACATTTCAACTGTAAAACATTGCCATGAATGCATTGTACTGTACTTTTTTATTTGCAAATGTTTAATTTATGTTGTAATACTTATATAATTGTAAATTATATGATTATTTTCAATGTTCATTTTGGATCTTTTCTTCCCAGGCAACCATTGAAAGGGGATTTCAACCCATGCTGATTTTCCCAGTAAACAAATGCAAATAAATAAATGTTACTAAGAAGAAAATGTGGATCATAATATGTAACTACTTTCAATATAGTATTCATAATCATTCTGCCTGACAGTATATCAATAATATCCTCCAAAGGTTTAGGCATTTTTATTACAAGTATTTAAATATTAACAACTAGGTAAATATGCACTATTCCCTTTGTGCAACTAGACATTTAATTAAATGGTCTTAAAAAGAAAAAAAATCACCAAAAGGAGACAAAGAATTTGGTTATTATAATTGCTTCCATAATTTGCAGTTTATAACTACTGACAAAATTACAGATGAATTTGATTAAGATAAAGAATACTTGATAGATATTTAAGGAATAAGGTGGTTTATACTAGACAAATAGTTTTTCTATCTAATAAGCATATTCAACTAGACCTTTATAGGACTATAACTGAATATAAAGATGATGTAGGTGATATATTTTGAAATGTTATTTTTCAAAATGTATCAATCACACCACACAACTTTGTTTTCATTTGCTGTCTAACTTTACCTTTCTTCTTTCTTATACTGGTTAGTCTGATCCTGGCTCGTGGACAAGTAAGTCATTTCTCTTATCTATCTTTTGCTTTCAATTTTCATATTTCTCACTAGTTGTGTAACTTCCACTTCATAACTGTTTTTTCAGGTATTGTGTGAATAATCAAAGCAAAATCCGTTGGCACTTTTCCTCTCATACTGCAGGTCCAGCATTCTGTGCATAAGTATAATTAATATTCTTCCTCCTCTGCACAATTTGCACTTTCCCTGTTTGTGTAGTGCTGGAGTTTTGTCTTGGCTGATCTGCATTATTGTTCAATCAAATATTTTCTTTTTATTGACTTATATTTTTTCTCCCCAATTTGGCTTAATTTATTCTGCAGGTTTTATGACACTTTGGTATCTTGTTTCCTTTTGTTTCTACTCTCAGTTGCGGATTTAGGCATGGGAGCAGGGGCGCGCGCCAGCCCCTTTTTAAACTTGCTTTTTTTTTTTTTTTTAAATAAGTTGCCTCTTTAATCCTGTCACCAAACTCGCGCCAGCCCCTTTTTAAACTTGTTTTTTTTTAAGTAAGCTACCTCTTTAATCCTGTCACCAAATGCACCTATACGGAGATGTGATTGGAGGTTGTAGTCAGATGATTTTGTTTTTTATAACAATCCACCTCCAACTGCATCTCCGTTGTAATTTAGGCGGGTTGGAGAGAGCTGTGATAGCATTCGGGTAAAGGTTTAGTAACTGTCTGCCAGACAGAAGACAATTTAATTTTAAAATAAAATGACAGTTGGAAAAACTACTTTGAAAGTGCTGTTGAGTGTGAGCCAGTGATCCACATCGAGGTAATTTCATTTTTTTATTTTACTGGTCTAATTTCCAAGGTGCCAAGCGGTACGTTTGCGAGTGTGCTGTGTTTGCCGCACTAACTACAACCGTATAAATTATGCAGAGTCTTTGAATAATTGTTCTGATTTAAAATGCAATAATATATTTTTTGGATCCGCCACTGACTCTGACAGTCATTTCACTGTTCTTATTATATCTGCCCACACTTTTATAATAAGCTCACATAAAATCTACTAAGGTCTATATTTTACTCTAATGTTCTACTGCTTCTAACACATTTTTCCTATAGTCACATCCCCATTTTGTTTAAATCTATATTTATATTTTCTTTCTACTCATGTGGGTCTTTGGTGTACTGCCCTTTCTATATTTAGAATATCTGCAGACTTTCAAGTGTCCCTACATACCTCCTTTTCTGCCATAAAAATATCTCACTCCCATAGGTTTGTCTCTCTCTCTCTCTCTCTCTCTCCTGAGAAACTTTATTTTACTGGAAGAAGAAAAAACTTTGAAATTGTACCCTGACCACTCCTTTAAATAAGCCAGCTGTTGAAAGTGGGCATTCTAGCCTGTTTCTACAACTGTTCTTGCTCTTTTCAACTCTGCACTGCAGAATGGTTTCAATACCAACAAATAGCTACCACACAATGCCTATATTCTTTCTCACCCTTGTTTTCATTTTAGTTTCTTGAGATACTGCAGTATGTTTTGCCAGTAAAGGTTTTTGTTCCAATACTGTAACCACACATAAGGGTGCAATGGATAAAAACAAAGCTCTCTTGTCTTCAAAATCCTGTCATTCTAAATGTCATGTATCTTCTGGCAGGTAAACATTATGTATCCATGTGCAAACTTTTGCCTTGATTCAGGATCTCATTGGTTCACTCCATTTTTGAACATGTCCAGTCATCCTACAATGGTAAATGAAATAAAAACCAGCAAGAGAAAAAACTACATACACCTTAATATCAACCTACAACATTTCCTTGCATAACAAAAAATACACAGATTCAACTTGTTAATCATGCGTATTGCTTACCCATGTAATGCGCTGCTCAAGTAATGCTTAAATAACAGAGAAATGTAAGCAAAGCAGAACTGCAATATATCAATCTGTACCTGCAGGCAAAGTATAAACATAAGCAGCACAGTGATGTTGAGCGCCACTGTCACAACATTGAATTACATGGACTACCACAATGTTATTTCAAGTGATTCAAAGATTATCATCAGTTAACAATCCTAATTAATGTCCATGGAATGGCACCTCTCATATACAGGAGATAAATGATTGTTTGTCTCTTGTGTTGACTTAGTTTTAGGCAATAATACAGGTGTATGTAGTAATGCAAAACAAACTGCTATGTGCTATGTAATCTGGTACATAACAGTCAGTCCAGTGAAGACAGAGTTGATAGACATTAATGTAACTGCTGGCGGCAGATTGAAATGTAACCTAACTTTTGCATGCACTAATACTTGATAAGACATAGAGTAATAAGGCCTGAGATCACTGGTATACAACAGGAAGTAAAATGAGACACAGAGCCAGCAAAGCAAATGGGGTAGGCATCACATTAGCAGAGGATAACTTGGGTGACACCAAGGGTATTACAGATGGTGTGAAGTAGAACTCAGTGCTACAAATATGCATACAGACAGTAACATTATCTTTCAATACCAGCTAGACAGCTTTCTTCATGACTGCCTCAATCCCAGAACACTTCAGTTATTAGAAAAAGTGTTACTGACAATCAGGGCCAGCCTGAGCAACTGCAGAGCCTAATTTGGGGAATGTTTGGGGGACCACCAAGCCACAACACTCTCATCATGCAGCCCTACCTTTTCCGTCCTCAATGATTTGCTAGAAAATCACAAATCTTATAAAAAACAGATCAAGAAATATGAGACAAAAATCTGGACATTGTGCACAATTCTGGATAGCTGAACAAGAGGTATGGCACTGGCATTCATTTGTGAATGCTAATACTGCATTGGCAGTATCCCTGTCAAGTTATTTCCTGAAGAATTTTGGACAAATTAAAAAATAATGAGGGGACAAATGTCTAACACCAGGGACAATTTTAAAATATTACTCAAATTCACTTAAAGTTAATAAATTAACATTTTCTGAATAAACAAAATGAAGTATGAAACTTTAATGTCTTGCATTACTGACAGACTGTAAAACATTGTAATTGACCAGAAAATCAAAACGTCTATGAGAAATGGCAAAAATAAGAGGCAAAACCAATCATGGACAGTGTGTGATATTTTAATTTTATCAAGTTGTCTGTTAATTTATATCAGCAGCTTGCTATGGTCTCAGAGTAGAAGAGCTCCCCCCCCCTCTTTTTTCCCCTTGCTCCTGGAGCTGTCAGGGATCATGATTGATAGGTGCCAATGGTGTGGGTATGTAGTACCAGTATTTGTTGATGAAATAATGGTACTGCATTTGTGGTCATGGCTGAAGCACTCTGGTTATGGTAATTTGGTCACAGTAAAAATGCTGGTTACATCTGCAGGAAACAGCTTGCAAGTGTTTCAGGAAGAAGAGCTCCTTTTTTCCCTTTTTTTTTTTTTTTAAGTGAAACTTCTTTAGGCATGGTAGTGAGAGTGAAACAGAAAAGTAAAACAGAAGTGAGACTCCGCCGGACAGTAGCGCTGTTTGGTGGCCGACTGCTGCTGAGCCAGGAGTCCAGAGGAATCCACTTTGCCACAGGACACACACACACACACACACACATACACACACACACACACACACACACACACACACACACACACACACACACACACACACACAAAATCTACCGTCCATTTTTAGATCGCAAATTCATCTACATTATGGATTTGACAAATAAAAGGAAACTCAGCAGGGTCAAAGAGCAAAGAGATGACTAGCAGAATCCTTACAGTAGGAACACCAGCCATGCAGCAAGCAGACACACACACACACACACACACACACACACACACACACACACACACACAAAATTGCGTGTAGACATGTGTGTCCACTGTGAGTGAATCTATGTGGTCCTTAATTTATCTGCTCTGTGCCAGGTGCTGACTGCCATAGGGTCCGAACCATCTGCAACCCTGTACTACATTAAGCGGGTAATCAAAGAATGAGTGAATGAATGACAATGGGTGAGATTCTTGCATATTCAGTTAGGTTTGCATTGGTTAGTCCTCCTGACTCACATACATTATATAAAATGAGCAAAAGCTGCAAATTTTGAACTATAATGGACTATAGTCTATGAGGAAGTAAGAAAAGCAAAGTAAAATAATGTATACTGCACAATTCTTAATACCAAAATGATTTCTGTCAAATCCAGAAACTTGAAGATATACTTTCACTTAAAACTTGCATAACAGAAAAAATATATACCACAGTAACTTAACACAGTTATAGCATTTAAATTGACTAGATAACATAAATATTACAAACAGATTGTTTTGTTAGTATTCAAACAGAGCTACATGATCCTTCAAAGTGGGCTTGAAACTCTGAACTATTTTGCTGTTCCCATTCCCATCTTAACATGAAGTACAGAATTCAACAGGCGAGGACCAAGAAATCAAGCCTGGCTTTTTGCCAGTGCTTCAGGGACCAACGAATTCTCCACAAATCATTCTGCAAAGAAATGAACTCTGAGAAAATTGATACAAGAATATTAGAGGTCCTGCAGGTACATCGGAACTGACTATTTAGGACTTTGAAGATAAAACATTCTTATTTGAAAGTGTTTCACAAGATATCTGGCAGCCAGTGGGGATGTGGAGAGCAAAGGATATGTTTTTGTCTGGGTATACTAGATTGAAAATATAACGCAACATCCTACACTGATTGACGTACCAAGTATTAACCTCAAGGGATCCTAAGGGGGTGGGGGGGGCTACGGTAATTCAAAACAAGTCTGCAAAGCCATGGCCTATTAAGAAAACTTGGGTGGGTCAGCTGGAAAAAATACACAGAAGATGTAATACTAATGCAGGACTGACAATGGAGGACAACTTTTTTTTAAGGTTGGGTTCCTTTCACAAAAATGTCTCGATTACTCATTTACAGGCATGGTTCTTGCCTGTCAAACCTTTCCCAATCTCCACTCAGTCTAATATTTCAAAAAGACTATAGAGTAGACAGGTAGTCACAAGAAATCAAGTTCTATTCCATAACCTCCTTCTTAAATGGATTATATTTCAGTCAACTGGCAATCATCCAATTGCTTATGTTGGCTAGTCAATAGCAAGATAAGTCATTCCATGCCTGGGATGAGATCCCGGCAGATGGATGAATGTGGTATTATTCTCTTCAAAGAAAACTTCAGCTGCCTCTGTACATAATCAGACTGTTTTTTTTTCCTGAACTCTTGAAAATGTTAACAAAATTTTATGTCCATATCTCTGAAACACAGTCAGAGTTAGATCCGAACGTGATACCGGCTACAGATGTGCTGCTCATAGGTAGCACTTGCAGTCCTTGAATGCAGGGCTCTACTGCACAAAATCAGCTCAATAAGCCTAAGGCAAGACCCTGCTGACAATCATATTACAGAGCTACTAGCTGTTCCTAAGAGGTGTCTAGACAGTTCCAGTTTTATAATAAAAAGTGTACTAGTCATATACTCTACAAAGACATACACACTATGACTAATGACACTGTACCACATGTGAGTCATTAGCTAAATAGAAACTTAACACAGTTAATTCAATATAATTATAGGTACATCACGTTACAGACTAATATATTTGGTAAGGCAAGGCAGTCCAGGCCAAGAAGGACTGACAGATCATACAACAAAACTGGTGTCATTGCATAGGTTGAACAAAATGGAGACTGACAATGTCTGAAAGCGAAGAACTGTAGACAAATAAGTAACACCTATGCATGCAGGTGACTGCTAATGACAGTGCAATTTCTAGTCCCCTCATGAGCAGTGTATGCCTACAGCTGGTGACTGACAAACATGTAGAACCATGCTAGGTAAAGGTACTGGACATTATTAGATTGTGAGGCTACATGATCATTACAAACATTAGAGGCTCATAGTCACTACATGATCATTACAAACAATAGAGGCTCATAGTCGCTACATGATCATTACAAACAATAGAGGTTCATAGTCACTACATGATCATTGCAAACAATAGAGGCTCATAGTTGCTACATGATCATTACAAACAATAGAGGCTCATAGTCGCTACATGATCATTACAAACAATAGAGGCTCATAGTCACTACATGATCATTACAAACATTAGAGGCTCATAGTCACTACATGATCATTACAAACAATAGAGGCTCATAGTCGCTACATGATCATTACAAATAATAGAGGCTCATAGTCGCTACATGATCACTACAAACAATAGAGGCTCATAGTCACTACATGATCATTACAAACATTAGAGGCTCATAGTCACTACATGATCATTACAAACAATAGAGGCTCATAGTCGCTACATGATCACTACAAACAATAGAGGCTCATAGTTGCTACATGATCATTACACACAATAGAGGCTCATATTCTCAAGAATCAAAGCAGAAAAGAAGAAAGCCAAATCTGAAAATCTCAGCAAAACTAAATATCAGAAAAGTGATGTGAGCAGTAAAAAACCTCTTGATGGTGACTGTAAAATGTACAATGTATGCACAATTTTTTAAATTTAAATAGCTCAAGAGTGTGACTTACACTAATGCATAAAATTATATTCTGACTCCTCAGTTTTCAGCTAATAAATCCACATCGCTAAGGAAAGTCTACTGGTAATAGCACAGGGCACATTTACACTTCAGTGCGTAATGTACTATATATTCACGTTTACCATTGAATGTGTTTGGTTTTGTGAGTTTTGCTGTCTGCAGATTCATGAACATACTGGTTAAGCTGTTAATAGTTAAATTGTTGTTTTCTATTGAAGTGTGTGTATTTTTGTATATTTCATGTTTCAACTGACATGAGTGTTAGCATGAAAATGAAAAATGTCAGCAAATTTGAAAACTTGGAAGTTATTCTGAGAAGAAACAAGTGGAAAAGATTGTATTGCACAACTACTGAATAATTTACTTAATTTTTAAGAAATAAATATGTTCTTTGTTGTATGTTTCCTGCTTCTACTGCTATGTGTCAGCATGATGACTATAAATGTCAACAAATCAAAAATCTTGAAAGTCATTCTGTGAAAAATAACTTTAAACAAATGAAAATGGATCTAACCTATGAATGCTGAATAATTTACTTACTCAAGGTCAACAAAAAGTATAGAGTTTTAAAGTACGTTCATGAAAAAAATTGCAACGTATTCTAACAGAAGGAGAATTGTAATATGATATAAAAAAAGGAAAAACTGACATACTTCATATTCAGTCTTTTTGCTATTTCTGTTATCTCTAAATTTTAGTTACAATTGGGTAGTAAAACAGTACTTAAATACAATCCAGTTCAAAAAATGCACTTTTACTGACATCTCTGCCTTCACTAACAATGTAATTTTTTTAACAAGCTACCATGTAAAAGCCCATATATGCATGGCCAAGGACTGAACTCCCTAAACAGTTGGTTGATAGGTGTAATATATGCAGTGTGGATTTTGTGCACACTTTATATTTAACTAATTGAAAGTTAAGAACTTTAAGGCCCAATCTCTATGCTATATTTCACAGTTACAGGAAATGGAGATGAATCAACATAATTAAAGTACAAAAGTCAACACAAGAAATGTGACTTTGCAAGAGGCTTGATTTGCCACCTTGCACAGTGGCACAAGAAATGCCACTTTGCAAGACGGCAAGAACAAGCCTCCCCATATTTAATATTCATATAATCCCTTCAAGGTCACATGACCTTGGAGATGACTGCAAAAAAATATCTTCATGTTAAAATGGTTATTGCATGTCTTAGGACATGCAACCATAGAGTGAGATCAATTAAGTGGTGGTCGTCTGAGAATACAATTTCCCACACTGGGGATACAGGAAGGTATATATAAATAAACAGAAAATTTGCTTACTGTCTTCAGCTTGAATTTAGGTAATAAGACTTCTGTTTTGTCAAGACCATGAGATATGGCACTTATTTCTCATTATTCTAAAACCTTGAGATGGAGTAATTTGCCAATACATAACAATCTTCTTGCAACTTATAAAAATGAAGGGGTTCTTCTCTTTCCTAGGTGATTAGTCAAAAAAGAGATCACACCTGGAAGGCTATATGGTGGTTGTTTCAGGATAGCCAGTAGGCAGCATGGCATGTTATCTAGCCCCACAGCGTTCTTCACCATAGACAGTATCTTGAGAACATGTTCTTGAGAGATTTGAGGGGGTATATGTGTTGATATGTGATCTGAGAATATTGGAGGGAAGACAGGGAAGTTTAGGTTAAATTTGTCTGCTAGTAGAGTAGTTATGTCCTCTGGGTTCGAGTAGGTGATATCATTTATTATTAGTTCTGCACAGTGTTGGGCATTGTTTTGAGATTTTTTACCATAATTAACAAAGATTTTGTGGTTATCCTTTGCCTGGGTGGCTATTTTTTCCCCATATCTGGCTTTGGTTGATATGCTCAGGATCCAGAATTCCTTGTTTAGTTTAGCAAGAACATTTTTGGCATCTTGAAAATTAGATTTATTTTTGCATGCAATTATGTTTTTATTATGCAGACTGTTTAAATTGGGTTGTACCCTAGGGGTTTATTTTTGAATTTGTCATTGCATTTATTTCTGAGGGTGAAAGATACACCTATGCAGAAATTTACACGTACAAAGAATTTGGCAGAGAAGGATTCTGCATAAGCAGTGGGATCATCAAGTTGGATGGGATGTTTGAATTTATCCAGGTCACCACTCAGTTTAAGTAGATTAGCCTTTGTGTTATATCTGAATACTGAGGTACTGGAAGATGCTACAGGCATCAGTCTTATGGTAAATGGTCTGACAGGTGGCAAAGAGAATTAAGTCCATGAGTTGTAGTTGTTCTGGTACAGGGTTTTCTTCCCTAAGCCCTCATTTGCTTACTGTGTGACCTAGAGCAAGTCACTTAACTAGATATTGCTATTGAGTCACCCCTGCAAAGGGACTGTGTGCCCAGAGGGCTACCTGGTAAACAAATAGGTATTATTATTAATGAGACTGATTTGTGGTCTGATTTTACCAGGAAGGAAGTTGCAGCTGGTGTGGAGTAAAACTGCCCCATACTGGTAAGGATCAACTCCAAGATTTTATCACCCCTGGTTGTGGCCTGGAGTAACTGGTTTAGGGAATTTGTACTGATGAAGTCCAGACATCTTTGATACATATTTGATGATATATGTGTTGCCTAGTTAATGGAGAGGTCGTTGAAGTCTTCTAGGAGAATGGTGTTTGGCTTACTACACAGAAACTTCATACTAGTTAGGTGGGAGGTATGGACTGAGGGAGACATAGAGGGGGGTCTTATATTTAGTTATGAAATGATAAGGGTGTTTGTTAATAGTAAGCTGATCATGGAGGATTTCAAGGTCTTTATCTTGTCTAAAGAGTCTGGAGATGAAGTGTATAATTTCCTCTTCACCTATTCTGGCCCATACTGCCATATGATCAGAAAAGTCGACTTCCCACTTTTCTTCTTTTATCTGCTGTAACCCTTCTGAAAATAACATATAATAATCAAGTTCTGTTCTACTACTTCTCCTACTGTATGCCAACCACCTTTCTTTGCTTAACATTAACTTCCCCACTTTCATTATATCTCTACATATTATTACATCCTGCATTATTTTCCCAATTTTTTCTTTATGCTACTGTTAAAATCTCCTATTATTATTATGTCCATAGCTTCCATAACATTTTTTAAATTTCTACTAAGAGTTCTATCCTTTTTGACATCATCAGATAAGCATGTATCACAATAAGCCTACATACCCCTAGTCTACCTCTCACAAAGAAACAAGGACCCTATCTGGAATAACCACTGTCATATCTAGCAGTTTAAAACTTCCTCCCTTCAACAACAGTGCAATTCCTGAAAAGGTATAATTACCTGCACTTTCTACTACCTTAGCCCAGAAGACTTTAATTGGTACTTACGTATTATCGCAACCACATTTTAGCAGTTGCGAAGAGCACATACCTGCAGACAGACGACTGCCTGAAACACTTCAGCCATCTGATAATAGTCCTTACTAATGTCCAAAACGTTTAAATGACTTTCTGAAATGGCAGACCTTACAAAATGACACGAAGTACCCACCCTGGTATCACCTGTTGGCATCTTGATAGTAAGGGATATGTAACTGACGTTTTCTTCCATTGTATGAATCTGCATTGAGAATCAAGGATTTACACTTCTTTTGGCATCGTGTCATGTTGCAATGTATGCCATTTCTGAAAGTAATCTAAACTTTTTGGCCCATTTCTAAGGATTATCATCAGCATTTGCAAGTGTTTAGGGCACTCGTTTCCCTGCAGGAATGCAGTTTTCAGTTGTGAAAGTGAAATGACACTGTGGAGCAGGGACCGCCTATGACAACACCGGGAAAGGTATTCCTCTGTTCAAGGAACAGCATAGTAAGTGTTTGGAAAGTACACCACCAACGTTTGCAGTAGTAAGTATCACAGAAAGGGTTACAAGGAGCTTCATTTTCGAGATACTCCTTCCAACATGAAGGAGGATTGCAGTTCCCCTGCTGTACTGGTCAGTTTAGTACAGCACATGGCTGGATGCTGTCATTCTTTGTAAAAAAAAAAAAAAGCGATCTATGACAAACGGTATCCCTCTCACACTCATTTGCAAGAGGGCCGCTTTCCTTTCTTCTTCGTGGTCCACATGCACAAGAAAACCAAAACAAAGGTAATTCGGAGTTTACATAGCCCGTTACACTTATACATACAGCCCTGTCTTGTAAACATAACGAGTTACACAATGGAACAAATGTGGTTGCGATAATACGTAAGTACCCTTTAATTTGATATTTTTGTGCTTGCAATGCCAACCGTACATCCTGCTAACAAAATATCTGCATATATGTTTTTACTCCATTTACATATTAATATTCTCCTAACATAATTCTTATACTATTAATATTCACTGTCACAACCAAAAAATTATCCTTTCCCTTCTTTGTAGCTACTGAACCTAATTTCAACTTTTTTTCATAATTCTAGTCTTTATCAAATTCACCCATTCTTCCTCCAAACTATCCTCTCTACAACCTTTTGTAATACTTAATATTTATTACGTGTAGGAATACTATTAACATGCTTCTTTTCCTACTCCTCCACTTTACTTTCTGCACTCCCTTTTTCACCTTCATCTTCATTACTCAATTGCCCTTTCACTGTTTTCAGTCTGAGCTGTAATATTTATTGCTCTTTTTGCAAAATTCTTTACTGCTCTAATAGCATTGGGCAGGCAAATGAGAAATAGTCTGTTCCATTACATTTTGCCACTCAGTTTTTAACTGAATTCCCTTTTTCCCTTCATTGTGCACATGTTTTCTTTGGACATTCTTAAACTAAATGATTGTCACCCCCCCCCCAACAAAAGTTTGCCCCTCTGTCTAACAACATTAATTATACTTGGTGTGATGATATGGGCTAGTGCCAGCATAGCTAGCTGAAGTTTTGTAAAGAATGATATCCTTTGAATATCAAACAATTGTGTACAAGATGCTATGCTTGTGTTGCAAATGTATTGTGACTGTATGGCAGCTGAATATCAAACTGATTTGTATAGATGCTTATGTTACAAATGTATTAGAACTTTATGGCATTTGAAAATCAGAATGTGTTTGTATAGTTGCTAGTGTTCATAGGTTCATAGGTTCATACTAGGCTATCTGCCCTACGGCATTTATAAGCCTAGCCAGAGTGTGTTTGGCTTTCGCCACCCATTTTAAATTAATTTTGCTATGCCCTTTTTTGAGGTTAGTATACTGTGCCTCTGTCTAACAGTGACACAGAAGTGATACCCGGGGTAAACCTACGATCTCCCATCCACTCATCAAGATTACTCTTGAAAAGAGTCAATGAGGGACTCTGCCTAACCTGGACTGGGATTTTATTCCAGAGTGAAGGGAGCCTCTGGGTTATGAATCTGTCCCTCCAGCATGTCCTATTTATTTCAGTGCTGAGGTTCAAGTCTCTTGAGCACGTAGCTCGATGGGATTTGGATTTTCTGAGGTGCAGCATGTCCATTAATTCCGGGTTGGACATGGCTTTATATGTCAGGCACAGATCGCCTCTGAGCAGGTGGTATGCCACTGAGTAGAGCTGGAGTTTCTTTAACTGGGCTGCATATGACATCTGTTTGAGCCCTTTGATCCTCTTGGTGAGGTACTTTTGGGGTCTTTCCAGTTGCTGCAGGTGTCTGGTAAAGTATATCCCAAAAGGGGCACTGTACTCAATTATGGGCCTGATGAGGGATGAGTAAAGAGGCACGATGACCTCCCCTGATCTAGATGTGAATCCCGACATGATTAGGTGGGCTATATAAAATATTTTTCTAACCACTTTGGCCACGTGGTTGTCAAATGAGAGATTGCTATCAACTTGGGTCCCCAGGTCCCTAATTACTTCTTCTGTACTTAATGGATTACCACCTATGTGGTAATTTGTGGGCACTTTGTTTTTGCCAAAGGGGATGACTATACATGTTTTGGCGTTTAGCTTGAGGCCATGACTCTGCCACCAGTTGTCTGTTTCTATGAGGCCCTTTTGGAGGATGCTTGTGTCGGCTGGAGAGTCGATTATGGTGCCCAGTTTGCAGTTATCTGCGAACTTGGTTAGCCACAGTCCTTTCGTGTTGGCCTGTACCTCCGAGAAATATATACCGAACAAGAGAGGTCCCAGGACTGAGCCATGTGGGACGCCACTTGTAACTGGTTTGGAGTCTGACATGGCTCCAGCAATTCTAACCATGTGGGTTCTGTCCTTGAGCCAGTTTGCAACCCATCTAGTGACATAGGGGTTTATATTTAAGCTGGTGAGCATATCTATAATGCCTGAGTGGGGGATTGTATCGAAGGCTTTTGCGAGGTCCAGGTAGGCTGTGTGGACCACCTTCCCCTCGTCAATGGCCTTGGTGACTGTTTCAAAGAAATCGACCAGGTTTAAGAGGCAGGATCTGCCCTTAACAAAGCTGGACTGGGTAGGATCCAGTGTCTGTAGGTCCCCAATATCTTTATTTATGAGGTCCATGATGATTCTTTCCATAGCTTTACAGACCAAGCTAGTCAGGCTTATTGGGCAATAGTTTCCAGGATTCGTTGAGGCACCACCTTTGTGGAGAGGGACCACTGTTGCTGTAAGCCACTCTTTGGGTACATATCCTGTAGTAAGGCTGAGATTAAACAGTAGTTTTATGTTTGGGTTTAGCTCTTCTTGGAGTTCATGTAGGATGCAGCTCGGGACACCATCTGGTCCCATTGATGCTGTGTTTTTTGCTTTGGAGTGGGCGGCTCTTACCTGAGCATCTGAGATGTCAGGGGGGCAGCACTCTGCTGGGATAGATATTTGCCCTTTTGGTGGGGGGGGGAGAAGTTTGCGCTGAACCTGTCAGCTAGGATGTTGGCAATGTCTGTGGGTTTGATGTATTTTTTGTCATTTTGGACTAATTCTGAGCATATCTGGGAATTCCCACCCAGGTTCCTAACATAACTAAAGAAAGCCTTGTGATTATCCTTAGTGTCCTGTGCAATTTTTCTCTCGAAGCTGGCCTTAGACAATTTTATGAGTGCCCGTAGTTTTTTTGCTAATACTGATCAGAGATGCCTTCCCTTTTTGGGATTTTGCTCTATCATGTAGTAGCTTCCTCCTTCTATTGTATAGTTTGTTTATGGCTGGGGTCCACCAGACAGAACGTCTGCTTTGGAGGATTGGGTCTTGGTTTTATTTGGGATTGCATGATCCACGCATTCCTGAAGGTGTTCATGGAATGTGTTTATAAAGGATTCTGCGGTCTGGGCCGTATTTTCCACAGGCTCGGGGGCTTTGAAGGATTCCACCTCAGTTTTGAGGAGTGTGAAATTTGCTTTAGAGAAGTTTTTCACTGTGGTTTTCTGGGCAGGGGTTGGGGTCGGGATGTGAATATCCAGTGAGATTAGTTTATGGTCTGATCTTGCCAGTGAGGGATACACTTCTGGTCTGGAGCATAGAGTCCCCATGTTGATGATGATCAGGTCCAGTATGTTTTCCCCTCTTGTGTGAGTGGTAAGAAGTTGTTCCATAGCATTTGAGTTTATAAATTCTAGGAACCTTTGGGCTAGGGTGTTGGAGCTAGAGTAATGCTCCCAGTCTATGTTTGGGTAGTTGAAGTTGCCCAATATAATGGTGTTTGGAGAGACCTTCATATTTTTCAGTATTCTCAGGAAGGCCGAGTGGGGTTCCTGGGTTTGACAGGGTGGTCTGTAGCAGGCTATAAACTGGAAGGCAGTTTTACCCACTGTTAGTTGCACATGGATGGTCTCTGATGCTTCGTGCTGTGCCACCAACCTGGAGGTGTGGGTATCTTTGACGAATATTGATACTCCCCCTCCTTTTGTGGTTCGGTCCAAGTTTTGGGGCCGAAAAGCATGGTATGAGGTATAACCTGGTAGTGCTGGGGTGCTCTCGGGAGCCTTGAACCAGGTTTCTGTTACTGCACATATATCAATGTTCTCCATGCTAAGGAGAGTTTTGAGTGTGTGCATCTTGAGGTTCAGACGTCTGGCATTGAATAGCATTACTCTTAGTTTCTTATCCCTTCTGATACCTATGGAGGTGGGTTTGTCTTTTGAGCCTTGCCTAAAAAAGGCACTATGGGGGAAGCAAGAACCTTTGCCAATATCCGAAAGCCCAGGAGTGACAGGTGCAAGCCGTCCCTAGCGAAGCATCATGTCTTGTCGAGCATGTCATCCCAGGCTAACAGGCATTGGATCCCCTTTGAATGACACCAATACTTAAGCCAATTGTTGAAATTGATCATCTTGTCTTCATATTGTGGCATCATTCTTGGTGAGGGTAAGATGCTACTCAAGGTCAGGGTCATACTGGCCTGGGCTACATGCTCAGAGAGCTCATCTATGTCTCTTTTCATGTAGTCCAGGGAGGTACATCTCAGGTCATTCACACCAGCATGGACAATGACCGAGTCATATTTGTACTTGCCTTGGAGTGACCTGAATGCTTGTGTTATGTGGCGGATCCTAGCGCCCGACAGGCGGCTCACCGTGACCTTCTCCTTGTTCAGCCTGGTGAGCGGGAAGTCAGTGTGCCTGACGATAGAGTCACCTATTACAAGTGTATCAGGTGTGTTGTTTAGCCTTAAGGGCTGTGACTGTTCGGCACACTGGCTTTGTGAGCTATGTGTTGCACGTGTTTTGTTTTGGGGTAGCGGTTGCTTAGGTGTCTGCTTTGAAGGTCTCTGCTGCTTAGGCAAATTTTTATTTAGAGCCTCCGAGTATGTTTTTGTGTGTTTATGTGTTTGGTTTGCTGTCGTGGTAGGTCTATGTGAGACTGGAATCGTAGTGAGTGTGGTTTCCTTCTCCTCCTGACTGGTTACGCCAGTACTGAGTTAAGAGAGCTTAGCCTCCAGTTTGGCTATATGGTTGCATCTCTCACATGTGTTGGAATTTGTTGGGAGAAGGAGAGGATTGTTTGTGTACATGAGGCAGTTGTAACATTGCCTCAAGATTCCCAGATTCACCAGCTGGACTGGAGAGGAGATTGACAACTGACCTTTGGACATGCTAGAATAGTATTGGGAATTCCTTTATAATTGAAAAAAAGGGCCAATGGGGAACAAGGTACTCAAGGGGAGTTTGTGAGGGTGTAGTGCTTTTAATTTTTTAGTGCTGACTTATATAATTGCTTTAGTGATAAAGTGCCAGGTAACTTAAATGCAATGTGTTACAGGTAAGTTAAATGCAAAAACGACAAACAGTAACTTTCTTTCAAGTGAAACAAGGAAATAAGTACAGTAAGCAATGCAGATATCACTAGGGATCCACAGAAGCAATGAAAAGCAGTGTTTTAGGTGGAATTAGCATTTCAGGGAAATAAGCAAACAAACAACAAACATACAAACAAAGCTAGATTCAGCAGGCCTGGATCTAGTCTATGCTACAGCAAACAAGGTGTACCAATTTCAGTAAGAAACAGTTCAAATATGCAGGCACTATAAGCCTTTAACCAGAAATTCCCAGCTCAGAAGGGCAGAGTCCAGCCTCTCCTCCCACAAGAGTGCAGACCACGAACCTTCTTAATGTAAAATAACTGGCCTGAAGCCCAAGTGCTTAAACCAGAACTAATACACTTTTAGAATAACAGACACTGAGTCCTCAATCAGCAGTTCCCAACTTAGAAGGATGTAAGCTACCTGGCCTGCCACCACAGTGCAGCCCACAAACCTTCCTAATGTAAAACAACTGGTCTGAAGCCCAAGTGCTTAATCCAAAAGACTTAGAATGCTAGCTACACTTTAATCAAGTTACTACCAAGCAGTAATAAATACAATTGGATACTTTAAAGAATGCCTGGATTAGTGCTCAAGTTATACAAACAAAGCTAGATTCAGCAGGCCTGGATCTAGTCTATGCTACAGCAAACAAGGTGTACCAATTTCAGTAAGAAGCAGTTCAAATATGCAGGCACTATAAGCCTTTAACCAGAAATTCCCAGCTCAGAAGGGCAGAGTCCAGCCTCTCCTCCCACAAGAGTGCAGACCACGAACCCTCTTAATGTAAAATAACTGACCTGAAGCCCAAGTGCTTAAACCAGAATTAATACACTTTTAGAATAACAGACACTGAGCCCTCAATCAGCAGTTCCCAACTTAGAAGGATGTAAGCTACCTGTTCTACCACTACAACGCAGACCACAAACCTTCTTAATGTAAAACAACTGGTTTGAAGCCCAAGTGCTTAAACTAAAAGGCTTAGAATGAGTTACACCCAGCAGTAATAAATACAACTGAGTACTATTAAGATGACGTAAAAGCAAAATAAAATAGGAAGAAACACAAATACAGTAAAAGCAGATTTTTTTTTTTTTTTTTTTTTTTGAGTGAGCAAATGAGATGGGCGCAGGAGTTACAGGACAGAAACAAGTGCAAATGCAGGCCTTCAAATCAGAAAGTTGAGAGAGATGGAAGACCGCCCAAACGGCTAATAACTACAAATTCTGGGCCAGAACCACTCCTTATGTGGTAGACAGGTTACGTAATGCTTACCACTCCCACTGATAAGCTAAAAGGCTTCCCTCCAACACAGAAAGGCTTGGGGGGCTCAGAAGCTTACAAACAGTCCTGGATACAGCAAATCTGTATCTGGAACACTAATTACAGGAAAGGTAGGAAACAGGCTTACAACTGTTTTCTTTTTTTTTTTTTTTTTTTTTTAAATGTATCAACAGTGGATCCTGCTTGACAGAGAAGGAATATGCATGTGAGACTATATGCATGTATATATTTTAGCAATGGACCCTGGAAGAGAAGCAGTTAATCTCAGTCCAGTTAGTTTTGGAAAATCCTTGAAATTAAAATAGCTGTTAAGCCATAAACACTACACCCCACTGTGCTGAATGGAACTGGAGTCGGTAGGTCTGAGAGAGGACATTGTTTACAAGCTTCTGTAAAAAAAGAGGGAAAGTACTGTAATTGTTTAATGGCTTTAGGGCACTGACATAAACATTTAAATGTGAACTGTAACCATCTATGCTAAATTCCTGTCTCAGTTTCAAAGGGGGATACTGTGAGAACCTATATTCAGGTGACCTAATGAGGTCATTCTGTCACCATCTTGGAAATTATGTTTTAGATATTACAGTGGGAAATCTCTCAGTATCGAGTATTCTGTCTTGGGCCTGACAAGAAGAAGAACAATTCACCACATCATCTGCCTTGCTCTGTTAAGTAAGTAGGGAATAGTAATTCTCCTAGATTCAGTCAGTAAAATATAGTGAAGCTTAGTTTAGATATTGTTTTTTTTTTATTTGTCTGAGTCTGTCCATAAATGTTATTTTCAATATTTCCTGTGATTTGAACTCTGTGGTTTACTGTAAATATATATTCAGTATTTTCCTGCTCTTGTATTATTTATTATTAAATATATTAAAAAAATGTTTATTGTGGCTGGTCCTTTTAGAAAGTGCTTAACCTTTGAGAGTGGTTATATTTATTTGGTGACACTGTCTGGGCCACTCCAGAAGGCCTAGCTGTCTTTGTCAACTACTACCATTTGTGTTAGTATTAATATTACACAATATAATTGGACACCCATTGTTAAGGGCCTTAGAGTAGCTGATTGTAGAGTGTCTGGTGGCAGTGATAACTATCTGGGCAGAAGGAGGCACAGCAGGTAAATCTGTGCCAGCCTTTCCCAGATGTGCTTGTGTGTGTGTGTGTGTGTGTGTGTGTGTGTGTGTGTGTGTGTGTGTGTGTGAAATATCAAATCTCACAGTGTGTGTGTGTGTGTGTGTGTGTGTGTGTGTGTGTGTGTGTGTGTGTGTGTGTAACATCAAATCTCACAGTGTATGTGTGTGTGTGTGTGTGTGTGTGTGTGTGTAACATCAAATCTCACAGTGTGTGTGTGTGTGTGTGTGTGAAACATCAAATCTCACAGTGTGTGTGTGTGTGTGTGTGTGTGTGTGTGTGTGTGTGTGTGTGTGTGTGTGTGTGTGTGTGTCAGCTACTTGGAGCAGGGACACAAAGAACTGGGTTCACAGAGAAGGTGCTGGAAGACTTGGCTTGGACACTCCAGCCAAGGACCTAACCCTACAGCTGTACCAGTGGGGAGTTTTATTGGGAACCTGGAAGGAGACAGAGAGATCCAGACCCCGGACTGAGTGTGTTCCCTAACTGTGATTGATGCAGAGGTCTGCTTCCAGAAATACTGAGTATATCCATTTGTATTCCAAGTGAATGTCCCTCTCCAGTGTCAGTGATGAGGATTCAGGCTCTTTGATTACTGGTTCAGAGAGGGGTCATCACACTTGGTATATGAACAATATTTCATTCTTTCACAGTTAATTCAACCCATACTTCCCATATCCCATTCCAAACATTCCTATCATCATATACATTTATTTATTTTTTATATACCGCATTACAGTGTTGCCCACAGTAAGTCCATTTTCTTTAATATCAGTAATTCTAAACTGCAGAGACTATTTCTTTTTTTGTATTAAAGTTCTTGCATTAAAAAGATAATAGCTTTTCTAGGGCTCAAAAACACTTTTGCATCACACAGTGGTACAAACATTTCTGTAATACGTAGTTTTCAAATGTTATTTTCACAAAAAAATCACTTCTTAAATGTATTATAGTCCTAAGATCTTTAATAGTGAAGCCTAAAGGTACAAATACCAGTGTCCCAAATAACAAACCTGTCTACAGTATTACCATTTCTTCACTGTATTCACATAACTGGCCTCCTGTTTTCTCTTTTAGTCTCCATTGTTTTTAAGCAACTAAATGTCATCCCAGAGGTCACAGCATATGAACATCCGTGATCAGTATTTTTCATTTGCAGCTTCTTGCCAGCCCTCCAAAAATAAGTCATTACAATCCACAAAGGTTTGTTGCAAACTCACTTCAGTAGTTTCCTAATTGCTCTAATTGCCTACTGCATTTACTGGATTGCTAATATTACCAAAAGCAGTCTCGGTTTCAGCATTAGCAGGTTCCTGCAGAGAAGCATTTCTAAAAACAATGTTAGTTGCAGTATTACCAAACTCCTGCACAAATTTGTCTATATCATTCTATGAAATCACCAGTTTCTTGTCTGGTGGATCTGCTTCAATCATCAGCAACATTCTTTCAGCCTCCATATCTCTTTCGTCCATCACCACAACTTTAGTTTTGTTGCCATATCTCTGCCATTTTTCTCTTCCATCTGTCCCTCTGCCACCACCTAAAGGAAAAGAATATGGGAGTTTCCTGGGTGCACTAGCTAAATTTCCCCTAATTAGTACAAATATCACTTCAGGTCTCCCCTGAAAAGAGGCCACTAGCCTAGTTAGACTAACCTGGTCAGCAAAGCACAAATAACATAAATAAAATTACATATTTGTCATATATTATAGTATAGGTGTAAACCCTGGCTCTAGATGATTGTCACTATTGAAGTGACACCTCGACCCCATGTGCAAAAATGGGAAAAGGGTTTGAGGATGGATGGATGGATAACACATTAAATGCTAGAAAAATGTCAGGCTATGTTGTGCTTGCCATGCAACACAAACCAGTGGTAATGCTCTCTTTGTATTCACTTTGGCATCCAGCTGTGAAGTGTCATCAGACTACATCTGTGCAATGTACTGCTTCGGTGAGGATAACTGTGCTGCATTTTTGATGAATACTGAAACACCTATCCCCATGGTAATCACAACCCAAATTACCTCTTCAGGAAGGCCAAGCACATGCTCTGTTGATGCACATGTCTTGCTTTGTGCTCCACCACATATATCCTCAGCAGACTGTTGGGAATGCCAGATAATGCTCACCATCCTGAGATACAGCAGCTATGCAGCATTCATATGGGAAACTCTGAGAGTGCAGTGGCTGTTCTCCACATTTCATGTTGTCTCTTTTCTACAACAGTGTTTCTATAATTTTGCCACTATGAGCTATGATACATACTTTCCTATAAGAAAGCCACACGCAGCCTTGGGTGAATGGCAGGCTACTTATTTGCCTTAAGTGAGAATCATAAGCAGACCCAGAATACCTGCAAGATGCACTAATGATTATTACATCTGCACAGCATACTATATGGTAGCTGAAAGACTGGCACTCTTTCTGATTCCTGTATGCCAGTTCCTCAATGTCCACTATAGCAAGCATAGTTATATAAGGAAGCCTGCTTGCACAGAGCATCATCAACAGATCTTCCAGCCTATGGAAAGTCTGCATAATGGTTCATTATTTCTGTAGTTTACTTCGATGTGGAGTGTCTGAAAATTCAATGTACTTCTCCATAAGCTAGTTCCTGTGGAGTATCTGGAAATGTGATGCACTTCTCCATAAGCTAGTTCCTATGGAGTATCTGGAAATGTGATGCACTTCTCCATAAGCTAGTTCCTGTGGAGTATCTGGAAATGTGATGCACTTCTCCATTAGCTAGTTCCTGTGGAGTATCTGGAAATGTGATGCACTTCTCCATAAGCTAGTTCCTGTGGAGTATCTGGAAATGTGATGCACTTCTCCATAAGCTAGTTCCTGTGAAGTATCTGGAAATGTGATATACTTCTCTATAAACCAGTTCATGTATAATATCTGGAAATGTGATGTTCCTTCCTTATAATGAATTTGTGAGGTTGTCAAGAATATGTAATAAAGAAGATATTTAAAAAAATGAAATTTATAAATCGGTGGATATGTTTATAAAGAGAGGTTATAGCCCTGATATGGTAAAGAAGGCAATACATAAGATATATAATAAGGAAGTAAATATTAAAATAAAGAGAAATAAGGTAGTTCATGAGATGGATGTTTCTAAACTAAATCAAATACAACAGATTTATTTTGTCTCTATGTACAATATTAAAAGTAAGGAGATAATTGAGATGTTGGAACATTATTGGAAATTTTTATTACAAGATACATTTTTGGCAAAAGTATTAACAAGACTTCCCTCTAGATCTTATGTTAGAGGTAGAAGCATAAGGGACATGTTAGTCCATGGATTATTTGCTCTACTAGATCCAACGTTACCTAGATCCCTGACACAAATAGGTACAACTAAATGTGGGAGATGCCCGGTTTGTCCACATATTGTTAATTGCTTTGAATGTATTAATAATGTTTCTTTCACACCTAAAGATAGATTTTCATGTGAATCTAAGGGGGTAGTTTATATTTTAGGCTGCCCTTGTAACATGTTTTACGTGGGGGAAACTAAGAGGATGTTCTGGGTAAGATTTATGGAACATATCAGGAATATAAAAAATTGTAAACAATAAAAAACGATTGCTGCTCACTTTATGAAAATGCATAATAATGATTATTCATTGCTGAAAGGGAGTATTTTGGGACAGAGTCATTGTTTTTGTGTGGATGAAAATGTATTAAAGGAGAAACATTTGTATAAAGAAAGTATTTATATTTTGAAGTTTAATACATTGGTCCCTATGGGACTTAATGGGGAACTAAATTGGAAAAGTTTGCTTTAAGGGATAAATTATTTAATGAATTAATTATGTGTTTATTGATTCATAGTGTGTATATAAGTGAGATGTTTTATGTGATTTGTATTCCGAGAAGGTGTTTTCACCAAGGCGCTAAAATTAAAACAGCTTTTTTACTGAAAAAAAAAAAGAATTAAAACAGCTTTTCTACTGAGTGGTTTGTACTTCATTCAGATCCTAGTTGTTCATTTAGTTCCTGTGGAGTATCTGGAAATGTGATACACTTCTCTATAAACTAGTTCCTGTAGAGTATCTGGAAATGTGATGTACTTCTTCACAGATTAATTTGTGTGGAGTATCTGGAAATGCAGCTTTCTTCCCAGTGAGCTAATTGCAGCATTTAAATGAGGACTGTGTAATATAAGGACTGTGTTACATATCCTTGACAAAGATGACTGGGTATGTGCACCTTATCACATATAAGCAGCTGTAATGTTCATGAAACTAAGGAATGGAAAGGGAATACTTATATATACTAGTACGTGATGACATTTCATAGAATATTCCCTGTTTGCCGGGGTACATATCAGCTTATCAGAAGCTGATAACATCAAACGCTAGTTGATCGACCACTAAAGATTGAACCACCAAAATAGCAAAAACATGGAACAGCAATTTTTTCCCAGGGAAAAAAATTACTGTTCCACAAATAAATAAATAAAATAAAACACAACATAAAGTAGGGGATTCGCCCCCACACCCCCCTACTTAAATATACCAACTCCGAGATTGCACCACAGTGGAGGAAATGACAAACTCCCGACAACGGCCCAGCAATTTTTTTTTCCCTGGGAAAAAAAAAAAATCACTGTTCCGTGTCTTTGTTATTATCGTTGTTCGACCTTTACAGGTCGATCAACTTGCGGTCGATGTTATCAGCTTTTGATAAGCTGATATAGACCCATTTTGCCGAGGTAAGACGATCTCAGAGTTGGTATACATAACTTCGGGGAGGTGGAAGAAAGAGAAGTTTAAAGGAAAAGAGTGATTTCCTGGATTTGCTCTTCTCCTGTGTTTTCAGTATTTTTTCGACTTACTGGCACTCGGCATTTTGAGTGCTGACATTTCAATAGTGATAAAGTAAAATTGCTGGTGTTATCTTGGATTGACTGTGTATGAAGCAACTGCACTTATCACACCTTTTTTTCTGTTCATCACCACCACAGCACATAGCATTAATGCTTCTTTTCTCATTTTATGCAATATTTCACAACTGAACATGAAAAGCTTCTGGGGTGTACCACCATCCACCACATCAGTCAGTACAAGTATTTCTAACATTCAAGATTTGTTATAGTGGGCTGATGCTCTAATTTACATTTTTTCAAGGCTCATTATCATACCACCTTCATTTGCTTAGCTTCTCACAAATGCCTTGTTCATTTACAGACATTTCAGTGACCACCCTATGAACGTCAACTTTCTTGCATAATCCTTCAGCTTTATGCCAATTCACCCATAATTATGTAATTTTGTAAATGCTTACAAATCCTACCCCTTGTTCAGAATTTAATTTCCATCCCTGGAATAAATCTTACTAGCTGCATATTTGTATCTAAAAAGTCTAAAGTATTTAAGATTGTATTATTTATATACAATTATTAATAAAGGGTTGTATATTATGCCTGTAATGTACACCTCAAAAGTGGACACTATTGTATTTATTTTTGTAATGAAAATTATAAAAATATTTTAAGATCTTTAAGGATGTGCAGCATGCCATTTCAGGTGGATGCTCACTGTAAACGCAGATGACATATAATATTATCTCATCAGTATATGTTTTGGAACACTGTGTATGCAACTTTTTATATAAGAAGCAATTTTCATGTGCACTCTATGTTGTCATTCCCTCTCATCAGTTATTATATGTGTAAGTATGAAGATGATGGTTGAGATACATTATGCATACATGAGTCAGTGGACTGATGGTCAGGAACTTTCTCTCAAATACTGCTTGTCTGTGTACCAAAGGGTTAATCATGAAAAAACATTGATATTCTGGACAAGTAATTAAGATACCAAAGGCTTCATAAGACTGCCTGGTAGGATGGGCTACCTCTGAGGCAGCCCACTGAACTAAAATATAGTGGAGGCCCTCTGTGAAGGCTATTCACCTTCTTAATAGTGTCAGCTCTACTGAACAATGAGGTTGCTGTGATCATTTTAAGGGGGTGAACAGCTCATGGAACTATCATCCGAAGACAAAAAAATCTTGCTGCCTATAAAAGTCTGGTTTTATATTTACTTGATTCTGCTAGGTATATCTAAGTAAAATAAAAAACTATAAAACACGATTTCTCATTGAATTCCTGGATACCAAATTACTCTACTACATTACCCTTATATTTGCAGATATTTCAAGACGTTTATGTCTCCCAACAGCAGTAAATCGACAACATGACATGTTCAAGATACTATGAACTATCTTAATTGTTGTTGCTTGTATCTGCTCTACAAAGCTGGCGTATTCAGAACAGGGTTCAAATACAATACTTTCAGGAAATACACCATAAGAGAAAATAAGGAAATCAATGAGTTAGAGGTTTAACCACTGTAATGTGCATCAAGGTACTGCAGTACTCAGACTTCTAGTATGGCATTAATCAGATAAGTAAAAGTGAAGCCACTCTCCTATTGCATTAATTTGAAAATACAAAAAGAATTCAGACAGAAATTATCATTATTATTAATGTCCTTGATCTCGCCAGATTATTAAACTGAGAATAAATAGTAAGAAAAAGAGATAGAAATTATTATTATTATTAAAGTCCTTGATCACTCAAGATGAATAAACTGAGAAGAATTAGTAAGAAAAAGAGACAGAAATTATTGTTATTATTATTATTAAGGCCCTTGCTCTCTATGGATGAATAAATTGAGATGAAATAGTTAGAAAAAGAGTAGTTTTAACTTAGAAGAGAAGGAGACCTCTGGACTACTGGAGCACATGATGTGGTATTCCAGGGGAGCAAGTAAGACTACAGAGGGGGAAAAAAAACATTAAGTATGCCAGGGAACTTACAGCCCTCTTAGACAGCATAGCTTTTACATGTGTTTGGATGCATTTTTCACAAATCACATAAAGAAAGGAGAATTATGTCACCATGAATGAAAAGATCTTTTGGATAAATACCTACATGAAAAAAATGTCCCATTTTAAAAATGGAAATATGAAAAGTATCTGAGCTTAATTTTGGGCACACATGTTTAGACAAGATGGTATACATTTGTCAAGATCAGGGAAGAGAATTTTTGCAGCAGATATTTTGCAATATTTGACAAACACAAGGCAGGATTTTGCCAGATCGAAAATCTAACATCCCCCAGATAGCAACATTTGATGCATCTCTGATGGTTGTTAATGCTAGGGCATTAATAATACATTTTTTGGGGGAAACTTTGCTATGTTCCCACAAGACTGATGTTGTTATTGTTTGAGACATGGTTAAAGAGCAATGACTAGAAACCAGTTCAGTCAGGGTACAGGCATTCTAACAAAATAATCAGGTGGAGGTATTATGATACCTGTGATTATTACATGTTCAGTGATAACACCAATACTACATAATATAGTCCAGTTTTCAGGCTAGTGCTGAATTCAGGGCTGTGATACTAGTTTCTGAGTTGCCCATACCTTACTTGGATAGAAGGAAGTTTCTCTGTTCACTTGTGAGAGAGAGGGGAGCTTTGAGCAACCTATCTGTCCCTGGAGGAGTGGCTCCAGCCCAGAAGTTAGTAGTTTATTGAGCATTTTGGGCTAATTTCTATCTCTTTCATTTCCCTACTATAAAAACCGCGTTTGCGTCACGAGATGGGGTGTCATCTGGCTTACAGACAGAACTCACACAGTAAGAATAGCGGGCTCCAGGTCCAACTCTAAACCAGTCACAAGTGGTGTCCTGCAAGGCTCAGTCCTGGGACCCCTACTGTTCGGCATATACTTCTCAGAAGTACAGGCAAACATAGGAGGACTATGGCTAACCAAGTTCGCTGATAACTGCAAACTGGGAGCCATAATTGATTCTCCGGCTGACACGGACATCCTCCAAAAGGGCCTTACTGAGATGGACACCTGATGTCAAAGTCATGGCCTCAAGCTAAATGCCAAAAAATGCATAGTCATCCCATTTGGGAAAAACAAAACACCCACAAATTACCACATAGGTGTCAGCCTCTTAATACAGAAGAGGTAATAAGTGATCTGGGGACCCAGGTAAATAGTAATCTCTCCTTTGACAATCATATTGCCAAAGTAGTTAGGAAATCCTTCTATGTGGCCCATCTAATTACTAAAGGGTTCGTATCTAGAAATAAAGATGTTATAGTGCCCCTCTACTCGTCACTCATTAGACCCATCATAGAGTACAATGCCCCATTTGGGATGTACCTCACAAGACATTTCCAACAGCTGGAAAGACCACAAAAGTACCTCACCAAGAGGATTACTGTTCTCAAACATATGTCCTATGCAGCCTGACTGAAAATATTCCGGCTGTACTCAGTGGTATATCGCTTACTCAGAGGTGATCTCTGCCTGACTTACAAAGCCATGCCCAACTCAGAATTGATGGACATGCTCCACCTAAAGAAATCCAAGTCACTGCGAGCCACGCGCTCTAGTGAGCTAAACCTCACCACAACAATAAATATAACATGCTGGAGGGATAGATTCCTGTCACAGAGACTCCCCATGCTTTGGAACAAAATTCCAAATTACATCAGGCAGAGCCCCTCACTAACACTCTTCAAGAGAAACCTTGACGAGTGGATGGGTAACAGAAAATACACCCCTGGGATCACTTCATTGGGTCTGCTTGACAGAGGATCAGTTAATTAATCAATGGAGTAGCGAAAGCCGACACACTCTGGCTAGGCTTATAAATGCCCTTGGGCATATAGCCTAGTACCTACCTATGAACCTATGAACCTATGTGTAACTGTGATGATAAAGACAAACCTGAAACATATAACAACTGTCGGAGTGTATAGACCACCAAAGTCAAGTGCAGATGACCTAGAGGAATTTATACATTTCGTGCATGAAACACAAGAGGGAAGAATATAGTGGCTGGGGACTGAAATATGCCAGAAACAGACTGGAATAATATGGATTCAACAACATTAGTAAGGAAAGTATCTACAATGTATGTTCAGGAACAATAATTTCTTCAGATTGTAAAAAAAAAAAAACTATCATGGAACGGAATATACTAGACATTGTGTTCCTAAAAAAATATTGTTACTTCATGTCAATGAAGTCAGTTTTGCCACTGTTGATGTGCAGTGACTGTGGGGTTATAAAGGTTAGTTTGTTGCTAGATAGTTCTGACAAACTGAAATGTAAATCAATCTACAAAAGATTAATTACAGATTATATGGAAGCAAAACAGTCACTATGTAAAACTAACTGGAGTGATGTGTTTGGTAGAAAAACTGCAGAAGGAATGTGAAAACTTTCGAAAGAGAAACTGTCTGAATGCAAAAAAAAAATTGTTTAACATCAGGATCTAGGCATACAACATCAGAAGGATGTATTTCCATAAGAACAAGATATTTGACTAAGATTAGAATCTAAACATATAAGAAATGGAAAACAGGTCAAACTACAACTTTGAAAACTGAAAGAAATAAGCTGGACAAACAAATTCAGCATAGTGTGAGACTAGATCAAGAAAATTTTCAAGAAAATTTTTGTACAGATATTAAGCATAACAGGAAAACATTTTATAGATACATAAGATGTGGAAGGAGTAAAGACATACAAACTGATAAACTGTGTGTGTATGTAGATTCTAAACTTTATTTTCACACACAACAGGTTAAAGATATATTTACAAAACCTTAGTCAAAACAGCTTGGTTCCACAAAGTGGGTGATAAATTGTCTAGTGACATCCAGGTAACCTCAGATACTGAAATTAAATTAGATTATATTGAAAAAGAACTATGCAAACAAAATACAAGGAGGAGACAGAATTAGTAATAATGATCTGAAAATACTTCATCGAGAACTTACAGTACCATTATATCTATTATTTACTAGGTTATATCAATATGAGGAAATTCCTCAAGATTGGAGACATGTACTTGTTAAACTTGTCTTTAACAGAAAAGGGAGTAGGGCAAACCAAGAGTCAAACAAACTCTTAAATCTACTTTCATGTTGTAGAAAATAATGGAGAGGGTAATATTGGATAAGTTGTTGTCAGAATTAGAAAGGTTGATACTTGAAACCATGTATGTTGAAAATGGATCTATTACCACCTGTAACGTGATGTTCTGTAAAAATATAATAGCTATGAATGAAAAAGTGTGCAGTGATTCAATTTATATTGATTTAACTTCAGCATTTGATAGGATCATACACATAAATTAGAACAACTAGGTATTGATGTACTCTTGATAAGATGGATAGCTGCATTACTTACAAATAGGACATGGCAAGTATAATACAGTAGGTGGACAGGTGAAATTCCTGGTTACAGTCAGGGTGCCCCACAGGGCTCTCTCCTAGGCCCATAGTTGTTTAGATTGTATCTTTCAAATCTATCTTTTTCATCTGAGGTGCTCTACAGTCTATATGCAGATGACTTGTAATTGGGTAAGCTGATTATGTGTTACAGATATGGCATATCTGCAAAAGAACTTGGCTAAATTGACCATTTAGGCATAGGACCATGATATGCTGATAAACACATAAACAATTAAGCATATGAGATTTGTGAGACATAAGGATAGTGCAGTGGTTTGCGTTGTCACCTCACAGTAAGAGGTTCTCCGGTTCGATTTTTGGCTGGGGTGCCTTTTGTGTGGAGTCTGCATGTCCACCCTGCATTCATGTGGGTTTCCTCTCAGTGCTCCTGTTTCTTCCCACATTACAAAGACTATTTGTATGTGTATATGTATCTATGCAAGAGAATACTGACAGAATGCATGAGAAAGTCACAAAGTTAGGTAGTACTTTGTCTGATTAACATCAGATTGGATGATAAGAGATTAGAACTACAAGAAATACTCATCCACCATTCAGATGAAATATCTGCAAATTAGAAATCTAAAATGGAACTGAAATGGAGAATAGTGGAAATGCAAGTGCAGAATGAACAATTTAATGACAAGTTACACCATGTAGAGAAAACCATAATATGCCATTTAATGCTTCTAAATGTCATTGATTGTATTTGCTCTTATACTATTGCTTCTATTATCAATTTCATACAATGTAATTGTACTGTATTATTTTTCTCTGTTTATGTGATTATACTTTTCTTCATATGTTTGGTTTGTCTTTCGGCTTTTCCCGGTTAGGGGTCGCCACAGCGGAACCCCGGTCCGCTAATGATTGGCAGTAGATTTTTACGTGCTGGCTTGCCGGGCCTAATGCACAACCTTCAATGAAGGAATGCCCATTCACGCATGTCGCCACACAGAAGACGCTCTAACTGAGAATTGAATGGGCAACATCTAACTGTGAGGCGTCAATGCTACCGCAGCACCATATGTAATGTATGTATTATTTTTCTCTGTTTATACGATTATATTTTTCTTCATATGTAATTATGTGGAGCTTTTCTCCCCGGGCCACCACTGAAAATGGACTCTTTCCAGGCCCAGTGCACTTTCCCGGTTAACAAATGCAATAAATAAATAATTTAATTTAAAAAAAAAAACTTTGCTTTAATAATGCTTTGAACACCTTTATTAAATTATCACTTAAGACACAGGCAGACATACAGTAACAGAATCGAAAACAAACTATATTAACATTTTTCATTTACATACATTATACATTACATATTTATTCTCTTTCTTAATAATTCTCATTTATTGCCCAATTCCTGCCTTCTCTTAAAGTTCACTTCTCTTCCTGATCAGTATTTTGCATGTACTGTTCCCATTAATTCCATTTTTTTGTAATTTGCTTCTTCCTTTTCTAAGTATCCCGTTTCCTGTTATTTTATCTCTTTTACAATATTCAATATTTCAAAGGCAATTAGTTTACATTTTGAGTTCCATTTTCTAGTTTTTGCTAGCCAAGGGAATTAAACTTAATAAGTCCTTACTATGTCTAGGCAGGTCTGATCCTATGTCCCAGGTCAGAAGAATCACTTGTTTAGATCCAACCACAACACACAAAAGAAACTGAAATAATTCCCAAGAAACCAGCGCATTGTCTAAAAAAATAAAATAAAAATGCTGAAAGTGCCAGAGGAGAACCATCAGAGAACAAGTAACTTCAGCATAAAAAAATGTTTAATGATCACTTTCATCTGCAAACTTCATAGGATCATAGGAAGCTACTAGGCTATTGTCCCTGAGGCCCTTATAAGCCTAGAAAAAAGTTTAGCCCATGTTTAGACAAGTCATCACCCAAAGCCTCTGTCCAGCAAGGACACAAGTGGAATCCCAGGGGCATATTTTTTTTCCCATCCAGTTATCTAGCTTGCACTTAAAAAGGGATAATAAGGTACTCTGCATGATGTGGAGAGGGAGTCTATTCCACAGATGGGTGAGTCTCTGGGACACAAATCTGTCACACCAAGTCCTATTGATGTTGCAGACCAGGCTGATGTCACATGTGTGTGTTACTTGAGTGGAGCTTGACTAGTGGATATGCAGCAGTCCCATCAAGGTGGGATCTGAGATTGCTTTGTATGCCAGAAGTCACCTCTAAGGAGTCTGTATGAAACCGAGTAGGACAGGGCTAGATGTTTGAGCCCCTGGATTCTCCTGGTGAGGACCCTCTGTGATCTCTCCAGCTGCTGCATGTATGATGTACATGCCGAAGGGGGTGTTGTACTCAATAATTGGCCTTATAGGGGAAGATACAGGGATGTTATGACCTCCTTGTCTCTGGATGAGAAATCCTTACTTATGACGTGGGTCATGTAGAAAGCTTTCCGTACGATGAAAGCAACATGGTGATCAAAAGTCAGGTTGCTATCAACCTGGGTGCCCAAATCCCTCATGACGGATTGTGTACTTAGGACATTGTTATTAATATAATAATATGTGGGGACATCACTCTCCCCAAAGGGGATGATGATGCAATTTTTTTGGCATTCAGCTTGAGGCCATGTTTCTGGCACCAGCATTTGTTTAGGTGAGATCCTCTTGGAGGGCATCCACATCACTTGGGGAACTGATGACTGCACCCAGCTTGAAGTCATCTGCAAACTTGGTCAGCCATACCCCACTGGTTTTGGCCTGCACGTCAGAGAAGTATATCCTGAATAACAGAGACCTCAAGACTGATCCCTGGGGTACACTGCTCATTACAGGTCTACTGCTTGAGGTGGCTTCCACTATTTTGAGTAGGTGGGTTCTGCTAGTGAGCCAGTTTGTTACCCATCTGGTAACATATGGATTGATGCCTAGTTGAGAGAGTTTATCTATTATGCCTGAGTGGGGAATAGTGTCAAAGGCTTTGGCCCGGTCAAGGTAGGCAGTGACACCATTTTCCCCTTATCCATGTCTTTGGTGACTATCTCAAAGAAGTCAACCAGATTTAACAGACATGACCTCCTCTTGACAAAGCCAAACTGTGCGGGATCAAGTGTTTGGAGCTTGCTAATGTCCCTGTTAATGAAGTCCATGATAATCCTTTCCATGGCCTTCCAGATCAGGCTAGTTATGCTGATGGGTCTATAATTTCCCAGATCGGTGGATGCTCCACCTTTGTGTAAAGGGATGACAGTGGCTATCATCCACTCGGCTGGGACAAAGCCTGTACTCAGGCTTTGGTTGAATAGGGTGCCTAATGGTGCAGCAAGTTCATGCCTGAGTTCATGCAGGATGCAGCTTGGGATGTTACTGGGTCCCATGGAGGCTGCATTTTTTGCCGTTTAGAGGGCAGTGATGACCTGTTCCCTAGAGATAAGTGGAGGGGGGAGCAGGTACTGGGTATGTCCTGATTTACTGATGGGGGACAGAGGGGTGAAGTTTTCACTGAATCTGTACAGCATTACAACATACATATGTACAGCATTTATGCATGTGGTGTCCTTGACCACCAGTTCTGAACCGATTTGAGTGCTTCCTTTGAGATTGTGGAAATATGTGAAGAAGGCCTTATAGGTTCATAGGTAAGTACTAGGCTATCTGCCCAAGGGCATTTATAAGCCTAGCCAGAATGTGTTGGCTTTCGCCACCCCCTTAGATTAGTTCCCTGTGCCTCTGTCCAGCAGAGTCATTAGTTCCCTGTGCCACTGTCCAGCAGAGCCACTGCAGTGATCCCCAGGGTAAATTTTCTGTTTCCCATCCACCCGTCAAGGTTTCTCTTGAAGAGTGTTAGTGAGGGGCTCTGCCTGATGTATATTGGAATCCTGTTCCAAAGCATGGGGAGTCTCTGGGATAGGAATCTATCCCTCCAGCATGTCCTATTTATCGTTGTGGTGAGGTTTATATCTGTAGACCGTGTGGCTCTCCAGTATTTGTTTTTTTTAGGTGGAGCATGTCCATCAATTCTGGGTTGGACATGGCCTTGTATGTCAGGCAGAGATCACTTCTGAGTAAGCGATATGCAACCGAGTACAGCTGGAGTTCCTTGAGTCGGGCTGCATAGGGCATCTGTTTGAGGCCAGTAATCTACTTGGTGAGGTACTTTTGTGGTCTTTCCAGCTCATGCAGGTGTGTTGTAAGGTATATCCCAAATGGGGCGTTGTATTTTATGATGGGTCTAATGAGTGATGAGTAAGGAGGCACAAATACCTCTTTTGTTCTAGATGCAAATCGTTTTGTGATTAGGTGGGCCACATAGAAGGATTTTCTAACCACCTTGGCAATATGATTACCAAAGGAGAGATTACTATCTACTTGGGTCCCCAGATCCCTTATTACATTTTCTGTATTTAGGGGACTACCACCTATGTGGTAGCTCACTGGTACTTTGTTTTTTCCAAAGGGGATGACTATGCACTTTTTGGCATTTAGCTTGAGGCCATGATTTTGACACCAGGTATCCGTCTCAGTGAGACCCATCTGGAGGGTGTCTGTATCAGCCAGAGAATCAATTATGGCCCCTAGTTTGCAGTCATCTGCGAACTTGGTCAGCCATAGTCCTTCTATGCTTGCCTGTACCTCTGAGAAGTATATACCGAACAGGAGGGGTCCTAGGACTGAGCCCTGGGGGATGCCACTTGTAACCGGTTTAGAGTCGGACATAGAGCCTGCAACTCTCACCATGTGGGTTCTATCCATGAGCCACTTGGCAACCCATCTCGTGACATAGGGGTTTATGTTCAAGCTGGTAAGCTTGTCTATAATACTAGAATGGGAATGGTGTCAAAAGCCTTTGCGAGGTCTAGGTAGAATGTGTGGACCTCCTTTCCCTCATCTAAAAGAAGTCCACCAGGTTTAGGAGGCATGATCTGCCCTTAACAAAGCCAAACTGGGTAGGGTCCAAGGTTTGGAGGTTCCCAATGTCTCTGTTAATGAGTTCCATGATGATGCGTTCCATAGCCTTGCAGACCAGGCTAGTCAGGCTTATAGGGCAATAGCTCCAGGGGTCCGTTTTGGCTCCACCTTTGTGGAGCGGGATAACTGTTTCTGTGTGCCACTCTGTGGGTACATAGCCTGTAGAGAGGCTGAGTTTGAACAGTGTTTTTATGTGAGGGGTTAGTTCATTTTAGAGCACTTGTAAGACGCAGCCTGGGACACCGTCCGGTCCCATTGAAGCTGCCATTCTGCACTAACTCAGAGCAGATCTGAGAGTTTCCACTTAGGTTCTTGACATAGCTAAAGAACTCTTTGTGGTTATCTTTGGAGTCATTGGCAATTTTTCTTTCGAAACTAGCCTTGGATGATTTAATGAGGAATCGCAGTTTCTTGCTGATACTGATCAGGGATGTCTTTCCTTCTTGGGATTTTACTCTTTTCTGTACTAGTTTCCTCCTTCTGTTGTATAGTTTGTTTATGGCAGGGGTCCACCATACTGGTTCCTTTTCTTGGAGCAGTGAGTCTTGGTTTTACTTGGGATAGCACGATCCATGCATTCCTGCAGATGCTCACAGAGTGCCTTTGCAAAGGTTTCAGCAGCTTGGACAGCATTGTCCTTAAGCATGGAGGCTGTGAACCTTTCCACCTCGGTCTTAAGTAATGTGAAGTTTGCTTTTGAAAAGTTTTTCACAGTGGTTTCCTTGATTGGGGGTGGGGGTAGAATGAGAATGTGGATATCCAGAGTGATTAGTCTATGGTCTGATCTAACCAGCAAAGGGTTGACCCCTGGTGTGGAACACCGGTCACCCATGTTGGTGATGACCAGGTCCAATATGTTGTTCCCTCTGGTGGGGGTGATGACCAGTTGATCCAGGGCATTCGAGTTTATAAATTCTAGAAAGCGTTGGGCAAGGGAGTAAGTACTTGAGTAGTTCTCCTACTTTATGTTTGGGTAATTGAAATCACCCAATATTAGGGTGTTTGGTATGGCCTTCATATTTTCCAGTGTCTTCAGAAATGCAGAATGGGGTCCTGGGCCATGGTGGGTGATCTGTAGCAAGCTACAATTTGGACTGCAGTTTTTCCTATTGTTAGTTGCACATGGATGATCTCTGATGCATTGTGCTGCGCCACTAACCTGGAGGTGTGGGTATCCTTGATGAATATGGATACACCCCCTCACCTTTTGTGTTTCGATCCTGGTGCTGTGGCCGAAAGGTATGGTATGAGTTACAGCCTAGTAGTGCTGGGGTGCTCTCAGGAGCCTTAAACCAGGTTTCTGTTACTGCACAGATGTCAATGTTCTCCATACTGAGGAGTGCCTCGAGTGCGTGCATTTTGAGGTTTAGACTTCTGGCGTTGAGTAGCATTACCCTCAGTGTTTGGTTACTTGTGCTATTTATGGTGGTGGGTTTGTCTTTTGAGCCTTGCCTAAAAAAGGCACTATGGGGCAGCAAGAGCCTTGGCCAGTATTCGAAAGCCTAAGGGTGACAGGTGCAAGCCATCTCTTGCGAAGCAACATGGCTTGTCAAGCATGTCATCCCAGGTGGACAGATACTGGATCCCCTTTGAATGACACCAGAAACTTAGCCAATTGTTGAAACTGATCATTTTTTTCTTTATACAGTGGCATCATGCTTGGTGAGGGCAGGATGCAACTCAGGGTCAGGGTCATACCGGCCTGGCTACGTGATCAGAGAGCTCCTACATGTCTCTTTTCATGTAGTCCAGGGAGGTACGTCTCAGGTCATTCGCACCAACATGAATAATGACAGAGTTGTATTTGTACTTGTTCTGGAGTGACCTGAGTGCTTGTGTTATGTGGCGGATCCTGGCACCCAAAAGGCAGCTAACTGTAACCTTCTCCTTGTCCAGCCTAGTTAGTGGGACATAAGTGTGCCTGACTATAAAGTCGCCTATTACTAGTGTGTTGTGTATGTTATTTTGCGTTAAGGGCTGTGATTGCGTGGCACACTGATTATGTGAAGTATGTGTTTCATGGTTGGTGATGAGGTGTAGAGGTTGCTTGGATGTCTGCTTTGGAGGTCTCTGCTGCTTTTGCAGATTTTTATTTAGAGCCTCCGAGTATGTTTTCATGTATTCATGTGTGTTATTTGCCAGTGTTGGTTTATTATGTCTATGTGAGACTGGTGGTGTGCTGCAAGTATTACCCTTTTCCTCTTGACTGTCAGTTCCAGTCATGGGTTGAGAGAGCTTTACCTCCAGTTTGGCTGTATAATTGCATCTCTCGCATATATTAGTGTTTGGTGGTAGGAGGAAAGGGTTGTCTGTGTACATGAGCAGTTGTAACATTGCCTCATAATGCCTAGATTCACCAGCTGGACTGAAGAGTACACCGGAAACTGCCCTTTGGACATGCCTGAATAGGTAGAGTAAGCTGTTTTTCTGATTGGCTGGTGTGGATGAATAGAGAGCCTTGTCCTTCTGGATAGCATAGGGGGGTCTAGTGCTAGGGTTAATTAGTGCTTGCTATGAGTTTTAAGCAAGTGCTTGACTGTGAAATGAATGGTTTGAGTGCTAAACTTGAAGGTTTGTCTAGTTCCAAGGGAAAAATTGAAGAGTACACTTTGTGGAGCCAGGAATAGTTTAACTCTAGCTAAACGGCGCTGCCCAGTGCACAAAACCGCACAAATGCAGTTTTTATAGCAGGGAAGTGAAATAGATAGAAATTAGCCCAAAATGGCCAATAAACTACTAACTTCTGGGCTGAAACCACTCCTCCAGGGAAAGATAGGCTGCTCAAAGCTCCTCTCTCTCACAGGTGAACAGAGAAACTTCATTCTATCCAAGTAAGGTATGGGCAACACAGAAACTTGTAACACAGCCCTGGATTCAGCAATAAACTGAAAACTTAACTACACTGGTTCAGAAAGGCATGAAAAAGTATATATTTTTTGTTTTTTCTTTCAGAAAATAGAGCAGATGCAATCAAAATTAGCCCAAAATGGCCAATAAACTACTAACTTCTGGGCTGAAACCACTCCTCCAGGGACAGATAGGCTGCTCAAAGCTCCCCTCTCTCACAGGTGAGCAGAGAAACTTCCTTCTATCCAAGTAAGGTATGGGCAACACAGAAACTTGTACCTCAGCCCTGGATTCAGAAATAACATGAAAACTGGATTATACTATATATATTTTTTTTTCCAGAAAATAGAGTAGATACAATCAAAACAACACTTTATTTGCACAGAAAAGGCTATTGCACTTTAGTGTGCAGCCTACAACAGTTAAACAGATTATTTAAACACAAAAATGACTTAATTCAAGTGCAGGCAGTAGATAAGTACAATATGTAGCAATAACAAACTTTTTAAATCACGATTCGCTAAAAAAACTGGTGTTTTAGGCGGAATCAGTTAAGACAGCAAGAAAAGCAGGAAAATGATATGTAATCACTCCAAAGTCACTCTTTTGTCTCTCTGCTGCTGTAGACTCTGCACAACACATGGAAGGCACTTGCTGAGCGGAATACAAGCACAAAAACTGCGCAAATGCGGTTTTTATAGCAGGGAAGTGAAAGAGATAGAAATTAGCCCAAAATGGCCAATAAAGTACTAACTTCTGGGCTGAAACCACTCCTCCAGGGACAGATAGGCTGCTCAAAGCTCCCCTCTCTCACAGGTGAACACAGAAACTTCTTTCTATCCAAGTAAGGTATGGGCAACACGGAAACTTGTAACACAGCCCTGGATTCAGCAATAACCTAAAAACTGGACTACACTAGTTCAGAAAGGTGGGAAACAAGTGTTTTTTTTTTTCTTTTTTTCAGAAAATAGAGCAGATACAATCAAAATTAGCCCAAAATGGCCAATAAACTACTAACTTCTGGGCTGAAACCACTCCTCCAGGGACAGATAGGCTGCTCAAAGTGCCCCTCTCTCACATGTGAACAGAGAAACTTCCTTCTATCCAAGTAAGGTATGGGCAACACAGAAACTTGTAGCACAGCCCTGGATTCAGCAATAACCTGAAAACTGGACTATACTAGTTCAGAAAGGTGGGAAACAAGTATTTTTTTTCAGAAAATAGAGCAGATACAATCAAAACAACACTTTACCCAAATAACCAGTTAAAAAGCTCAAAGCTGAACCCTGTTACAGCAGTCCTCAATCAAACATATTCAAACTGCACAGTCCTGCCACTAGGGTACAGAGAAACCTTCTCCAAAAAAGACAGCCTGGATCAGTGCACAAGTTATACAAACAAAGCTAGATCCAGCCGTCCTGAATCTAGTCTATGCTACAGCAAACAAGGCGTACCAATTTCAGAAAGAAACAGTTCAAGTAAGCATGCGCAATAAGCCTTTAACCAGAAATTCCCAGCTCAGAACGGCAGAATCTAGCCTCTCCTCCCACAAGAGTGCAGACCACAAACCTTCTTAATGTAAAATAACTGGCCTGAAGCCCAAGTACTTAACCCAGAACTAATACACTTTTAGAATAACAGACACTGAGCCTTCAATCAGCAGTTCCCAACTCAGAAGGATGTATGCTACCTGTCCTGCCACAACAGTGCAGACCACAAACCTTCTTAATGTAAAACAACTGGTTTGAAGCCCAAGTGCTTAAACCGAGGGCCTTAGAATAACAGTTACAATTTAATCGGGCTACTAACAAGCAGTAATAAAGGCAGCAGAATAAATTCAATTGAGTACTTTTAAGAAGAGGCAAAAGCAAAATAAGGTAATAAAGTAGGAAGAAACACAAATACAGTAAAGCAGATGAAGTGCAAATTTTTTTTCTTGGAGAGGGAGAAAACAGAGCAGATTAAGGTACTACAAGGGAATGTCCTTCCCAAGTGCTCTCTCTGACACCGCAGAGAAGATGGGACTGGTAGGAGTATCTGAAATCAAAATATGATCTCACTGTACTCAGTTGAGTGAGCAAATGAGATGGGTCCAGGAGGAGTGTGCAAAAACAGATTTACAGCAGGGGCGGGCAATTCCAAAGCCACCAAGATTAATACCACAACAGGAAAAAGGGAGGGGGTGGGGAACTAACTGCAGAGAGACAGCAACACAATATTTACTGAATCAAAGACACACAATATTTACTGACTCAAATCTTAAATAAGTGCAGAGAAAAGTATATGTGTCCAGTTGATATAAGCAGACAAGTCTCAGTAGCCAGCAACTCTGATTAAAATGATTACTAGAAATGTAACCAACACAGATTTTAATGCTATCAGAAACCCCCAGGCTAACTAACACTAACACAAGAATTTCAAAGCAGTCTAACAACTTTCAATGAGCCCAGATGGCTACACTTTTTCACACTTCAGGCAACTTAACTGCAGAGAGACAGAGACACAATATTTACTGACTCAAATCTTAAATAAGTGCAGAGAAAAGTATATCACAAGAAAAAAAACACCGTGGAAACCAAGAACGTAGCTGCTCGAAACGGAATTAATAATAAGTAGAATTTATTTAAAAACAGTACAAAAGGTTAAGCGCTTTCATCTATAGTACTAGACTTCATCAGAACACAAAAAACCACTATTTTAAAAGTTTAAATAAAATATTCCAACCAATGGCAATCACCCATTTACATTCAGGCAACCCCCTCATTACATCATTTCCCCATCTTAAAAAATGTGAGTACTCAAACCCTTGCATATGTCACATCTTGGCTTCTATTATTGGTTTGATAGATATATTCTCATTTATACCTGGTACAGTGGTGGCATTTAATAAAATCTGCCATCTCACCTCCTTCTCACTTAATAGAGCCTTTATGTTCCCCCCTCTATGATGTGGGAATAACACTTCCAAAATAGCAAACTTGAACGTGTTGCAACCAGGGTTATCTCTAATATGCCTATATAAGGCATTGTTGATGTCCCCTTTTTTGATGGCATATAGATGAACATATATCCTATCCTTCAGGCATCATCCAGTTTTGCTCACATAAAATCCAGGACATCTTGTACACAAGGCGAGATATATGACATTCCTAGTTTGACAATTGCCTTTGGCAAAAGTTATTGTAGTGTATAAGGTTTGGTATGCATGTGACCTTTATATAACCTATTTTTCATATTGCATCCTATTTTGTGGACAAATTTGGGATGTTCCCCCCAACAATCCGAATAATTCTGGGTCACATTTCAGGATACTCCAAATATTACGAATGATATTCTTTACATCTATCATATTTTTCCCATAGGGTAGGATACAAGCTTTATTAAACTCATTAGTAGTTGTTTCTCTCCCCTTGTCCATACCAATACAAACCTCAACTCCTAATAATGGCTTATATTTTTCCCCCATTCACTGCTTACGCATGTCACAACATCATTAACCACTATGAGGGGATAACCACGTTCCTTAAATAGTGTTCCTATATAAATCAACTTCTGTAACATTTCGTTATAATCTGAGGTCATCCGAGCTGCTCTAATGCATTGCCCTTTTACTATATTTTTCTTTTGAATGTTAGGATGGCAACTATTATATTCCAAACAGGAATTACTAAAGGTTTCTTTTCTAAAAATTCTAGACTTAAATCCGGTGCTAGTGTGAGAAATATATGTGTCCAAGTATGAAATGCCTTCATTACTAACATGGTATGTGAACTTGAGAAAGGAACTAGATGTATGCAGATATCCAACAAAGTCTTCCACTACAATGTCACTACCATCCCACAGAATAAACACATCATCTAAGAATCTAATATAACATTTAATATATTTCATCCAACTACTTTTAAATATTACACAATATTTACCGACTCAAATCTTAAATAAGTGCAGAGAAAAGTATACTTAAATCAGCTTGTTATGATTGTCTCTAGTAGATGTGGCCAATTTGGACTCGAAACTGGCTTTAGAGGATTTCACTAGTGATCTTATTTGCTTGTTCAGGCTAAGGAGAGATTGCTTCCAACTGGGCACCTGCTCTTTCTTCGTCCTGGACAGCAATTGTTTTCCTTTTGTTATATAGTTTATTTATTGCAGATGTCCACCAGACAGGTTTACTCTTCCTTGCGGAGGATGATTTTGTCCTGTCAGGTATTTCTGATTCCATGCATCTATATAAATGCTCATATAGTACTTTAGTGTAGATATGGACATTGGTGCCAGTTCCTACAGAGGGTGAGGGGGTTGTGAAGCTGTTTATACTATCCCTCAGGAGGTTGTAATCAGCTTTGGGGAAGGTTTTTTTTACCCTTGCTACAGGGGGTCAGGGGAGATGGTAACTTTGAAAGTGACAGCTTTATGGTCGGATCTTACCAGGGAGGATGATACTGCAGGGGTGCTGCAGCGGTTACTCATGCTGATTAATACCAAGCCCAAGATATTATCACCTCTTGTGGGGGTGTTGACTAGTTGTTCCAAGACATTTGCTTTGATAAAATCGAGGAATCTCTAGGCATTTATGATCTAGCATGAGCAGATTTTCCAATCTATGGTTGGGTAGTTAAAGTCGGCCAGGATCAGGGCAAAAGATTAAATCCTGATAGATTCAAAGAGGTCCAGATAGGTGGAGTGGGCATCTTGAGTCAAATTTGGGGGCTTGTAGCTAGCTATGATTTGAATAGGGGTCTTGTCAATGGTTAACTGCACCTGGAGTGTCTCCTGTGTGTCATACGGTTTGACCAGCCTGGAGGTGTGTGTGTCTTTAATATACATTGAAACTCCACCTCCTTTGGCTTTGCTGCCCACAATTTGGGGTCTGAATGTATGATAGGATGAGAAACCGGGTAAGGTTATGGTGCTCTCTGTAGCTTTGAACCAGGTTTCTGTGACTGCACAAATGTCAGCATCTTCCAGGGTTAAGAATGGTTGCAATGAGTGCAGTTTCAAGTTTAGACTCCCAGCATTTAGCAGCATGACCTTTAATTTGCATTTTGTTGAAATTTTTATGGTGGTAGTATTGACCTCATGACTTTTCTTAAAAAAGGTACTATGGGGAGGCAAGGGCCTTTGCCACAAGCCTGAAGCCCAAGTAAGACAGATGCAGACCATCTCTAGCAAAGCATAGTGGTCTGTCAATCATATCTTCCCAGGCTGTCAGGTACTGGATCTACCTAGAATGAGACCAGAAATTAAGCCAATTGTTAAAGTCAATCATTTTCTCTTTGTATTGAGGCATCATTCTGGGTGATGGTAGAAAGCTGCTTAAGGCTAGGGACATACCTGCCTGGGGCACATATTCAGAGAGCTCAATCATGTCACTCTTCATATAGTCCAGGGAGGTATGTCTCAAGTCGTTCACACCTACGTGGACTATGACAGTCATAACAGTACCTGTTGTTGAGAGACTTGAGTGTGTGTGTATGATATGGCAGATTTTGGCACCTGACAAACAACAAACTGTGACTTTCTCCTTAGCCAGTCTGGTGAGAGGCACATCTGTGTGTCTCACGATGGAGTCTCCTATGATTACTACGTTGGGTTTATGGTTAGGCCTTAGTGGTTGTGAGACAGTGTATGGACTATGGGTGGTATGTGGTGTGGAGGGTTGTGGAGTTTGCATGTGTTTTTGCCTCCAAGGTCTCCTTTGTTTGGGTTTGTTTTTTATGCGAACCTCCGCATATGTCTGTGTGTGTTGTGTAGTTGTGGGTGGTGTTTGAGGTGTAGTGATTGTGTTGACAACCTTCTCAGTGCCAGATATATTGGCTTGGGAGGGAGAGAGCATAAACTCTAGGTTCTTAATGTAATTGCATCTCTCACAAATTGTGTCTTTAAGTGGTAGTAGTAGACGGTTGTCAGTGTACATGAGGCAGTTGCTACACTGTCTCAGGATACCCATATCAACCAGGCTGGCAGGAGAAACCGTAGGAAATTGTCCATCCATATTTGTCAGAATCTGAGGGAGAGAGGCCAGGGAGAGCTAAGAGGCAGGCCTAAAGCCCAAGTACTTAAACCAAAACTAAAAGGCTTAGAATAACACTTACAAGTTAAGCAAGCTAAAAACAAGAAGTAATAAATGCAGCAGAAGAGATGCAGCTGAACACTTTAGAGAACAAGTAGCAGAAAAGGTAAGATGAAGTAAGAGTAGGAGGGGGAAACACAAATACTGTAAAAGCAGCTGAATAAAGTCTTTTTTTTTTTTTTTTTTTTGGAGGAACAGAAGATACTTCAAGGTTAAGAAACTAAGGGGGTTGGCCTTCCCAAATGTTCTCTGCATAGGTAGAAAGAGCTAATGACACTGGACTGGGAGGAGTGTCCCAGATCAAATTTACAGTTGGGGTGGGCAGCTGCAAAACTACCAAGTTTAAGAACAAGACAACTATAGGGAGGCAGGATGGAAAATATGTTACAGCTACTAGCTACACTATTTTAGGCAGAAGACACTAAAGAAATGTTTATCACAGCAGAAGAAAAGCAGTGTGATGCTTAATGAATGTTTTAAACAGAAAAAGGAGCAAGGAGACTCTAGAGAAGGCTTTTAACTGCAAACAAATCAGTTATATGTTACACTCTTTGGCAGAAAAATCAGAACAACAAATAGATGTTTAACAAATTGAGAAAATAATGTTGTGTTAAGTCATTCTATATTATGAACCACATCAGAATAAAAATTACAGATACTTCCAATTTTATACTCAGCACTACAAGTCAACCCATCTTATAAATTATGCAATTAAACAATAAACAATTGATAAGAGCAATGCCTTAAGTGGCCAGTTTCCTATCGACCCAAAAAAAAAAGCTTAAAATTAATAGAATCATTCAGTCCTGGTGGAAAATCTGCATGTAATTTTATCTGCCATTCGGTTTCTTTTTGTTGGCAACTAAATTCTTGAAATTACCTCCTTTCCTGTCTTCACACACAAAATCCAGTACAGCAAACAACAATTTTTTGCATGTAGTGCATAATATAGAATGCCTAAACATAACATTATTCTTGGCTTTGTTTTTGATAGCAAAAGCATGCTCCTTAATTCTTTAACCTAGTGTTCTCATAGTCATGCCTACATAAAAACCTGGAGAGGTACAGCACATGGCAATAATTATTACCCCTTTGGTACTACATGTATAACACCCAGGAACCTTGATAGTGTAGGATAAATGTCCAGGGCAATGCATGGACCTTCACAGATGAACCTAGAAATACTAAAGCAATTACATTTAACTGTCCCATTGGCCTTTGTAGTAAAATGTAGAAAAGTTGGGGTGTTATCCTCTTCTAGAACATTTTTAATATTATTAGTTTTCTTATAGACAAAACTAGGGGTGTTGTCAAGAATCGTAACCAGATCTCCATTACCCAAGATGACCTTCCAATTATTATTAATAATACTTTTAATAATTGCACTGTCCATGGACATATCAATACAACATATAGGAATATTCCTAGCAACTACAATATTACCTCTTTTTGAATTATTTTTATTCTTTAATTCAAAGCTAGAAATCAATATAGGAGCAAAGTGGAAAAAACTCTTTTCTTTAATATCCCTGGCTGTTTTATTGAACAAAGTGGGAGAATACCCTCTATTGAGAAATAAAGAGGTTATCAAACTGATTTCTGTTTCAAAATCATCCTGTTTGCTGCTCATAGGTTCATAGGTAACTAAGGTAAGTACTAGACTTTTGGCCCTAGAGCCTATACAAGCCTAGCCAAACAAGGTTCGCTGGCTTTTGCCACCCAAGAAAATTATTTTCCTGCGCCCCTGTTAAGCAGAACCACAGCAGTGATCACCGGGGTGAATTTCCTATTTCCCATCCAGTTGTCAAGATTTCTCTTAAAGAGGGCTGACGAGGAGCTCTGCTTGACATGAATGGGCAGCCTATTCCAGAGCAAGGGAAGTCTCTGGGACAGGAATCTATCCCTCCAGCATGTTCTGTTTATTGTGGTGACAAAGTTTAGGTCTCTGGAGCATGTGGCTCGGAGAGACTGGGATTTCTTTAAGTGTAGCATGTCCATCAGGTCTGGGTTGGACATGGCTTTGTACGTTAGGCAGAGGTCGCCTCAGAGTAGGAGATATGCAACGAAGTAGAGCTGGAGATTTTTGAGGCCGTCAGCATATGGCATCTGTTTGAGGCTGGTAATCCTCTTAGTGAGACATTTCTGTGGCCTTTCCAGCTGTTGCAGATGTCTTGCAAGGTACATGCCAAATGGGGTGTTGTACTCTATGATGGGTCTAATAAGGGATGAGTAGAGAGGAATGATGACCTCTCTTTTTCTGGAGGAGAACCCTTTGTGATGAGGTGTGCCATGTAGAAGGAGTTCCTGACTACTGTAGCAATGTGGTTATCAAAGGACAGACTGCTATCCACCTGTGTCCTGAGGTCTCTTATCACACTTTCGGTGTTTAGTAGGCTAGTGCCTATGTGGTAGCTCATGGGTACAGTACTTTTCCCAAAGGGGATGACAATGCACTTCTTGGCATTGAGCTTTAGGCCATAACTTTGACACAAAGCATCAGTCTCTGTGAGACCACTTTGTAGAATGTCCACATCCTTAGGTGAATCGATTATGGCTCCTAGTTTGCAGTCATCTGCAAATTTCATTAGCCAGAGACCAGCTGTATTAGCCTGGACTTCAGAGAAGTAGATACCAAACAGGAGAGGACCCAGGACCGAACCCTGTGGTATTCCACTTGTCACTGGTCTGAAGTCGGATTTGGAGTTGGCTACTTTCACTGTGTGGGTTCTGTCAGTGAGCCAGTTGGCCACCCATCTTGTGACACAGGGATTTATACCTAGTCCAGTGAGTTTATCTATAATGCCAGAGTGGGTGATGGTGTCAAAAACCTTGGTGAGGTTGAGATAGGCTGTCTGCACCACCTTACCCTCGTCTATGGCTCTGGTGACTGCTCCAAAGAAGTCAATCAGGTTTAGGAGGCATGATCTACCTTTTACAAACCCAAACTGAGTGGGCTCTAGAGTTTGGAGGTTACCTATGTCTTTGTTTATAAGATCTAGGATGATGCATTCCATGGCCTTGCAGACCAGGCTCGTCAAGCTAATGGCGCAATAGTTCCCAGGGTCTGTGGTAACACCCCCTTTGTGGAGTGGGATAACTGTTGCTGTGTGCCATTCCATAGGCACAAAGCCTGAAGTGAAGCTATGGCTGAACATGGTACTTAGGTGGGGTGCCAGTTCATTCTTTAGTTCGTGCAGAACCCAGCCTCGGATGTTGTCTGGTCCCATGGATGCTGTGTTCTTGGCTTTGGAGAGTGCGGTCTTTACCTGTGTGGCCATGATTTCAGGGGCTTTGCAATCATCTGGTATGGGAATGGGCTCTTTGGGGGGGGGGGGTGAAGTTAGCACTGAAGCTGTCTGCCAGGATGTTGGCAATATCAGTTGGTTTGGTAAATGTAGTGCCATTGTGCTGTAGTTCAGAGCAGATCTAAGTGCTGCCATTGAGATTCTTGACATAGCTGTAGAAGACTTTGTGGTTGTGTTTAGAATCCATGGCAATTTCCTTTTCGTAACTAACTTTGGAGGATTTTATGAGGGATCTCAGCTTCTTGCTGATGCTGACCAGGGAGTTCCGGCAATCATGGGATTTTACTCTTTTTTGCAACAGTTTTTTTTCCTTCTGTTGTAGAGCTTGTTTATGGCAGGGGACCACCAGATTGGTTTCTTTTTAATGGAGGATAGCGTCTTGGTTCTGTTGGGGATGGCACGGTCCATGCACTGCTGTATGTGCTTATACAGTGCATTTGTATATGATTCAGCAGTTGTGCCACTATTTTACATCTGTGGGTGTTCTGACGTTTGCCACTTCTGAATTAAGAAGCATGAAGTGGCTTTGGAGAAGTTTTTTTATGGTGGTTTCTTTAGTGGGGAGCAGGATATGGATGTCTAGGGTGATTCGTTTGTGGTCAGACTTGACCAGCGAGGAGTTGACCACTGGTGTGGAGCATCTGTTACCCATGTTGATAATGACCAGGTCCAGGATGTTGCTACCCCTGGTAGGGGTATGGACAAGCTGGTCTAGGGCATTGGAATTGATGAATTCCAGAAAATGTTGGGCAAATGTGTTAGTACATGAGTAGTTTTCCCAGTTGATAGATGGGTAGTTGAAATCTCCCAAAATTAGGGTATTGGGCTGTACCTTGATATTATCCAGTACACTGAGAAACATGGAGTGAGCATCCTGGGGCATGGCAGGGGATCTGTAACAAGCTACAACCTGAATTGCAGTCTTGCCCAGTGTTAATTGTACTTGGATAATTTCGGGGGCATTAAGTTGAGCAACTAGCCTGGAGGTGTGGATATCCTTTATGAATATGGACACTCCTCCTTCTCCTTTAGTATTTCGGTCCAGGTTAGGTGGCCGAAAGGTGTGGTAAGAACTGTAGCCTGGTAATGCAGGGGTACTTTCTGTAGCCTTGAACCAGGTCTCTGTCACTTCAAAGATGTCGATGTTCTCCATCTTAAGGAGAGCCTTAAGTGTGTGCATTTTGAGGTTTAGACTTCTTGCATTGAGTAACATTACCCTTAGGTTTCGCTTGTTTATGTCTACTATGGTGGTGCATTTGACATTTTAGCCTTGCCTAAAAAAGGCACTATAGGGAAAGCAAGACCCTTAGCCAGTATCCAGAGACTTTGGAATGACATCAGAAGCTTAGCCAATTGTTGAAGTCAATCATTTTGTCCTTGTACTGTGGTATCATTCTGGGTGATGGCAGGATGCTACTCAGAGCTAGTGTCATACCTGCCTGGACCACATGGTCAGAGAGCTCCTCCATGTCTCTTTTCATGCAGTCCAGGGAGGTATGTCTCAGGTCATTCATTCCAACATGGACAATGACAGAGTCATAGTTGTACTTGTGCGTGCATTATATGGTGGATCCTGGCACCCGACAGGCAGCTGACAGTAACTTTCCCCTTGTTTAGCTTGGTGAGAGGGATGTCAGTGTGTCTGACTACAGAGTCATCAGTGACTAGTCTGTTGGGTATGTTGTTTTCCCTTATGGGCTGAGACTGAGTGGCACATTGATTATGTGGGCTACGTGTCCTTCGGGTAGTGTTGGGGGTGGTGGTTGCTTGCGTTTCAGCTTTGGAGGTCTCTGTTGTTTGGGCAGATTTTTATTGAGAGCCTCCACGAATGTAGGTGTGTGTTTTGTGTTACTATGTGTGGGTTTGGGTGGTGCAGGTTTTGATGGACTATGTGTTGAGTGCAGTGTGGTGTTAACCTTCTATTCTTCTCTGCCTTGTCCAGTCTTGGCTGGAGAGACCTTGCCTTCCAGTTTGCCTATATAAGCACATCTCTCACAGGTTGTAGTGTTGGGTGGTAGGAGGAAAGTGTTGTCAGTGTACATGTAGCAATTGCTACATTGCCCCAATATACCCAGATTCATCAGGTGGACAGGAGAAAACACTGGGAGCTGACCCTTGGACATGCCTGGTTAGTGCTTATTAATTTAAGTACTGGGAGCTGATTTCCTCTTGATTACTGAGGAAATTTGAGTGCTGCAGTAATTTGTAGATTATTTAGTGCTTGCAGCGAGATTTGGACAAGTGCTGATCACAAGGAAGAGTCTGAGTGCTAAAACTAGAAGACTGGTTACTTCAAGGGAACAGAAACAGTTTTAAGTGCTAAAACTAGAAGACTGGCTAGTTCAAGGGAACAGAAACAGTTCTGAGTGCTAAAACTAGAAGACTGGCTAGTTCTAAGGGAAAATCTGAAGAACAGACTTTCTGGCACCAGGAATACTTTAACCTCAGTTATACGCCGCTATGTGATGCACAAAACCGTGCAAACACAGGTTTTTAAACAGAAAGATGAAAGGAATAGAAATAGCCCAAAACAGCCAATAACACTACAGGTGAAACCACTCCTCCAGGCAACAGATAGGCTGTTTCAAAGCTCACCACTCTCACTAATGAACAGAGAAGCTTCTCTCTATCTTAGAAAGGTCTGGGCAACACAGAACTTAAAAACAGCCCAGAATTCAGCAAAATCTGAAAACCTGACTCTAGTAGCTCTAGAAAGGCAGGAAACAAGTACAGAGATGGGATTTTTTTTCAAAATTTACAGCAGATACAAGAATAAAAACAGTTTTAAAGCAAAAAAGGGCTATCACACTTGAGTGTGTAGCCCTTTACAATTAAACAGATTAAAACCACTTAAAAATGATCAATTAAAGTGCAACAGTACAAGAATTCAGAAAAACTGTTCAAATAAGTAGCAAAGTTAATAAAAAATGGTCGAAATAATGCAGCTAGCAAAAATAAGCAATAAAAAGCAAAACACAGTTACTTAATCCACTCAAAGTCTCCCTTTTCTCTCTCTGCTGCTGTAGGACTCTGCAGGACACCCAGGCAGGCACTTGCTGAGGCAATACAAGTGCAGAAACCATGCAAACATGGGTTTTTAAACAGAAAAATGAAAGGAATAGAAATAGCCCAAAACAGCCAATAAAACTACAGACTCTGAGCTGAAACCACTCCTCCAGGTGACAGATAGGCTGTTTCAAAGCTCAACACTCTTACTGATGAACAGAGATGCTTCCCTCTATCTTACAAAGGTCTGGGCAACACATAACTTACAAACAGTCCAGAATTCAGCAAAATCTGAAAACCGGACACTACTAGCTTTAGAAAGGCTAGATGCCCTAATATATTGACCCCTTGGAATGTTCTTTTTAATGTATGAAGAATAATTACTTTTAAAATGAAAATATTTGAAAAAAGTTTCTTTCATGTGTATTCTGCTACAAAACATGATTTAGGTTGTCCCAAGTAAACTCAATATCCAAAGAACAAACCTTCTGACCTACATCATCCATAGTAAACTTTAAAAATGTTCAGCTGCTATTTAAATCAGAAATAAAATCCATAATGTTAAAGTTAGATTGATGAACAATAAAAATAAATCATCTACAAATCGCTTGTAAAACACAATATTAGAATAGTGTTTTAAAGTAGGTAATATTTTGGTCTCTCACCACCTTATCATCAAACATGCATACACAGGTGCTACAGTAGCACCCATTGCTACACCTTTTGTCTACAGCATTTCTTATTAAAAAGAAAGTAATTGCACAAATGTATTTCCAATAAGGCAATGTACAACTTAACTGAATCATTGGGAAAGGTGACATATTTATTTAAAAAGACATGATAAAATCATTGCCATTGTCATGAGGTATGAAGGTTAAAAGAAAAACAAAATCAGCTCTTAACATTAAATAATCATCATTATGCTGCTGGTCTAAATGGAAAATCCTAACCTTGTTGAGGAAATCCCAGAAATCACATAAATATGAAGACAAATGTTGCACTAAAGGATTAAATATAGAATCTAAAACTAGGGAGATGCCTTTACTGCTTCCAGCCAAAGCTTTAACAACTGGGGGATTGATGGCATCCTTATGAATCTTGGGTATACCGAAAAGTACACCTACCTTTGGTTTTTCAATGAACAAAAAATTGTACAATTCAATAGAAACGTCATTCTTCATAAGAAAATCATATAAACATTATGTATGTATTCATAACTTTTGTTAATGTCGATCATAAAAACCTCATGATATTAATCAGAATTATTCAACATTTGTTCAATGACCTTGATATACCTAGAGGTTTCCATAACTATGACCCTACTGCCTTGTCAGCTTTCATATATCTTAAATCACATTGACATTTTAATTAATTTAAGGCTTTTAATTCATCAATATTTAAATTATAAAATGGTCATGCAGATTTGTTAAACAATAATTGATTTCATTTTCACAAAGTTGTTCAAACGTCTTGATAGTATGTTATAAAGGTGATATGAAAGTGGAAGGCTTACTTAAACAATTTTTTACCTCAACATCCCTCAGAATATAATTTAAATTCAGTTTTCTAATGTGAAACTTAAGTTCAAGTATGCTTCTTATGACATCAGTTCTATGGCCTGGTAAAAAATTAAAACTAAGCGTCAACACTTTATAATGAGCATTTGTAAGTTCAAAACCAGAAAGATTGTGCATCTTTTCCAGGAAACTCATAGACCCAGTTAACTTTTTCTTCCACAACTTCTTCCTCTGTTCTGGTTGAACACCATCTTTGGCTTTGCTCAATTGTAGTTTTTTTGCCACATTTTCAGCACCTGAGTTATTATTTTCATTAGAAGGAAATCATGGTGAAAGCAAAGGAAGTTCAGGAAAGTCGCCTGAAACAAAGACCTTGCCCTTCTTGGTGTTGATGAAACTCATGTACATTTTTTAAAAAGCAATACTGGAGGAATTTAACCCTAGTATTCATATGAGACTAGATACTGATTTTTAGGTATCTGAAATTAACATTTCATTGTAATGGTATATTAATACATTAATATAAAAATGAGCAATGGGCCAGCCACTAGGAAAAATAAAATGCACCATGTATTGCAATTGCACATTGTTTGTAAAGTGGTTTGTTTATGTTTTGAACCTAAAGAAGAAAAGTACGACAGTGATCCTCTCAATATTCTCATTGCTTTCATGCCAGTATAAATCATAGCAATTGTAATACACAACAAACAGTTTATGTGCAGTTTATTTAGTGCAAAATCATATTAAAAGTTACTTTCAACTTAAAATAAAACAATCATACTTCTGCTTAACATAATTTCTGGTCACAAACAGCCACACATTTTAAAGCTTCACAGTGAAATAGTGAAATACAGTAGTCCGTCGTAATGCAGCCGCTGTCAAGCTCCTTTGCAGTTCCAAACATACCATCAGGTAAGCTCCTGGTAAATTCAGTTAGGCTCCTGTTATTTCTACAGCTCTTTCTGGTCAGGGTCCTTTTATAGTCTGACTCTTGGCCTTGAACTGTGTCCCTCCGAGAAGCAAATGTCTCTAACATTATGGGATTTCAACCCTTCTTTTAACAGATTTTTTCCAGGTGATTTGCATTATACAACATGAATACAAGCATTTTAATACAGTAATATATTGCCTATATACCAGTATCATTTTAATATACTATATGGTGTATATCTAACATATCAAAATAATGTTTTGGACAAATCTCTATGGCACAATGACCACTCTCCCAGAACAGAACCCCTATCAAATGGGATGGGTTTTGGGACCAAGATAACTTGCCTGAATATTGTGGCATTGGCCAGGTCTATGCTTAATGGTAAAACTAAAAGACAGTAGTGCTAAAATCCACTTCTGTAATTTAGTGTTCAGGCTCAGCTGCTTGGTGCAGTATTTCCTCTTTGACTCTGACTACCCTGAATAGTAAGCCATTCTTTAAATCAAAATAAGAGTACTGGAAGGGGTCAATCAGCTCATATGTTTCTATTTTTGCTATATTTACTCTGACCCCACTTAATGTATCATTCTCCTGCAACTCTAATGGGTTAGGAACACTTCACCACTGCACTGACATGAAGTGAAGAGTATAGCCTCTTCATCTGCTAATGCAGTTAGGAGGCATACTGCTTATCAACTGTAAAGACCAGTCTGGGATTGGAAGGGTTTGAATCCTACCACTGTCAACCAGTGTGCCACCAGGGTATATTAGGGACAAGTGATATGGTTCTTCGATCAACTCCACTGTCCCAAATAGGTGTGATGGCTACCAAAGTGATTGTCAGACTACTGGTATGCAACAGGGTAAAATAAAGAAAAGTGCACAAAAATCTGATTCAATAACTGATTCACCAAATGCAGCCTGACCATAGGAACATAAAGGGAGTATGCACTACTGTCATGGATATGGGCATCCACCATCCACACTAGTGCTACACACTGTCTCTACAAAACACAGTCTCTTCCAGTGCACTTTAAACATAGTATCTGCCTTTTAAACAAATCACTATTTTTACACACACACAGAATCCTATGGAAAACTGGCAGAATTCTCCAATTCCCCCACAGCTATGTTCCTGGCATGTTAATATTTCTGCCAATCTATATATACCTAGAGACCAAACACACAGTTATCTGTCCATTGTTGATTTTTGCCAAATATAAACACAGTATCCCACTGGTAGTAAGCTGAAGCAAGCCACATAATTAGGAGGTGGATATCCTTGCTTGCAAACCTACAGTGTTAATACCCTACCCAAAGATAAATAATCAGAAACAGAAACCTTAGACATGAATAAATAAAAATGTTAAATAATAAAGACAATGCTGATACAAATTAACTAGGCAGAGGTCAAGCCTATGCACAAAGAACAGAAAAAAAATCCACTGTATAGGTTGAGTATGCACACAACTAATTAAATAAGCAAGCAAAATAAACCTAACTTTCTCTAACTAAAGAAATACTGGATCTAACTCTGCTAAATTAGTAAAATTATACAAGGCAGAATTCACACAGCAAACCATTATATATGTGCCATCGAAATCTTCCTAGTAAGATGAGATTTAATTTGCATTTGCTTTCAGTTCTAAATATATACACCCCGACTCATTATTTTTGTTCCCAGAGAAAAACAGGTATAATTAAACTTGTTTTCACACTCAGACTCCCACTGGCAGTGCAACAGTTTCTAGGAAACAAGGACTAATTATATCAGTTATTTACCACATCCAGAAAACAGAATTTCTCTTACATCTACTGACTGTTTAATTCTTTGCATCTTGCTAGCTGCCTTTTGAAGTACACTGCAACTGTATTGTTATGACCCTTGTTTTCTAACAGAGGAAAAGCAAGAAGTTCTATTTTACACTTCAGATACAAACGCCACTCATTCCCCTCTTTCTCTTCTCCTTTGTTTAAATTTATACAGAAAAGTTACTCATTCTCAAGGCAAAGAAAATATACTATGCAGATTAAATCAAGCTCAATTACAGCTTAATAAGGTATACAAACAATCTCAAATAAGAAAGAAAAAAATTCATCAGATTTTTAAATCAATTTTTCTACCCTAGCAATACATCAATCATAAGAATCTCAAGCAAGTCTTCTGGAGACAATCTTTAAGAACTGGAGCTTGTGATGAGAATGCTCTCTTTTAGTATACTATCCCACTATTTCCCTGAAGAGGCTATCTGCATTGGCATTAGCAGTACCATTCCAGTACTTGATAGTCATGTAATAAGACTGCAAGACTAAACTCCATCTAAGAAGCTTTCCATTCTCCCTTTTTAATTTCTCCAAATCTTTTGGGTTTCTAATACCATGATGGGAATGGTCCCCATTCCTAAGTCAAAGTACGATTAAAGTTCATGAAATTAGTAAATTAGTATTGTTTCACTCTTTGATGTCAGCCAAAAATGCTCTTCGCAGTACCCGCAATGTGCCCAGTAATGACTCCTTCTACTGTTCATATGGATTTACATGTATTGGTAGCATATCTAAATATGATTGTAGACTCTTTTTTATAAGACCCGTTGCTCCTACTACTATTGGAACTATCTGGGTATCTTTCTTTCACATTGCTCTTGTTTCTGCTTGCAAATCCTGATATTTTATAACTTTGTGTCTCTCTCTGTATGCAGGACACTATAGTAAATGGGTGTGGTGATTTCAATGATCAATGCTACTTTTGTCTTCTTTTCTTGGACCACTATATCCGGTTTCTAGCATCTATCTTTCAAACTGTTGGTAATGGATGATCCCATGTGATATAAACTTCATTTTCTATGATGCTTTGTGGCTCATGTTTCCAGTGTTTTTCAGCCACTTCAATACCATAATGTTTGCACAATCCCCAGTGCAACAGTCTTGCCATATTATTATGCTTTCAGTATACAGTCCTTCTGCCATTAGTATGTCACAACCAGCAACGAGGTGTGCATCTGTTTCCAATTCTGTTTTGCAAAACCTACATTTTTCTGTTTCTCCCCCATATTCAATGGACTTTGTAAACCAACGTATTCGTAGCCCACTATCTTGTGTACTGATATTAACCTTTCATCTCTTGGCTTGAATTCGCTTCTCCTTAACCATTCCTGCATTCATTCCTGATAAATATGAGGTTCTTCCAAAAGTTTTCTATACTTGCCAGTTTATTTATGCATTTTCCACATTTCTTGCCTTGGCGTCTTGTCCCTCACCTTATATTCTTCCTTTTGTTTTTTGGCACATTCAGTTGCTGCCTGATTTTTATCTACTTATGGTTTGACTTCCATTCCTGTTTGACGCCGATATGCTTCTGCTAGATTAAGCAGAGAAATCATCTTAGATTTATTCTCCTCATGTTTTAAAACTTTCACTATGTTTGGGTCTTGTGAGGTCAGCAGATATGTGTGGAGTCCCACAACTGCAGATCTATACATTTAATCAATTTCAAGGAGGCCCATCCCTCCTTCAGAACAGGGAATATATAATCTTGGTATACACTGATTTTTATAAATCATTTGGTGAGCATGAAGCATCCTTCTTGTTTTCCTATCTAATCTATCCAACACATTATAGGGCTAATCATTCCAAAACTGTAAGTTAGGACAGGAAGAGCAAATTGGTTTATAGCTTGGATTTTTTCCTAGATGCCAGTGCTGTTTTCAGGATTAATTTAAGTCTTCTGAAATATTTCTTACTAAGTTTGATTCACATTTGTTCAAGTTTTATTGTTGATCCTTCATCAATTCCCAAATATTTATACACTCCTTCTTGCTCAAGTTCTTTTATATCACATTCTTGCCCCAAACTGATGTTTTCCTGGTGTTGCAGTTTTCCTGCTTTAAAAGTTGCTTTTGTACATTTATCAAGACCAAATGACATTCTTGCATCATCTGAAAAAGTTTTGACAACTTGCAGTTGTGCTTTCAGTTCATCATCTGATGAGCTATACAGTTTTAAATCATTGACAAAGAGAATATGAGAAGTCTTTACACTTTGTTGTTTTTTTTGGAGCCAAATTATAGCCATGGCCTAAGCCGTTAAGTAGACAGCTTAATGGGTTAAGGGCAAGGCAGAATAGCAGTGGTCCAAAAACAAACTAAAGCAAAATAACGACACTTTAAAAACCTAAACAACGTGGAGGCAGTTCAGGCAGTCACTCCAGTACACCACCGAAACCGTGAACAGATCAAGTAAAGAATGAAGTCCGTTTAATATAAAATCGCGTTGAATTAAGCACAAACAAAGCTTTTCGTTGATTTAAATAAAACAACTTCCTCAGATGAAAGCCTTATTCAGGAAACAGGGTTTAAATTCCCCTTTTATATGTCACATGATTACATACATTAGTTTAATAGGTTAACTAAGTCACTAGTAAAATTCCTCCCCAACCAGAAATACACTGAACTACAAAATGTTATACTAATACAATTAACAGCATAAAATGAATAACAGAACATCCTATTAGATTATGTACTGTTTTTCAATATCTCGTAGAAAATATTTTCACCATCAAGTGAAACAATAATAAAATAACATAACATAACAAGTCTTCTAGCAGACGAATCCGCCACAATCTAAATTCCTAAAATGTAAAAAAATATATAAAAATATATATATAAAGAAATATATATGAACAAGTTTTTATATATATTTTTATATAAGAATGTATCCAGGGAATCCAGCAATAAAACAACCAACGATCGAAAAAACAGCTCCCCTGAATGAAACACCACGATCCACAGTATCCAAATCCTTTATTGAGCGAAGTACATAAGCAATAGGTTAAGCGCTTTCATCTACTCAACGTAGATTTCTTCAGAACAACTTACATACTCGATACTACACTTTAAATACTTTCTAAAAGCCCGCCAAAAAAACTAATTATCTAATTACCTAACCAATCAAGCATTCATTAAAATTTAAAAGCACAAAACAACAATCTCATTTTTATCATATAAACTGATGAATAATTATATAATTAAATAAAATTCATTAATATAATACTAAAACCTTCATAAATTTGAATGTGATAAAAAATCCTTACTAATAAATATAATATATTCCTATATATTAAATTGATAAAATGTATACATAAAGGACTAACGAACAACATAAATTCATTCATATACCATAGTTTAATTTCTTAATAAAGGTTTGGTGGGAATATACTCATTGATGCCTGGTGGACTGGCTGCATTCAGTCTAATCTGCCATTGAATCTCTTTCTCCCCTAGGATAGATTTGATATCACACCCCCTAGGGTTGTTCCTAACCACTTCTAGAATGGCAAATTTGAATGAATCACAGCCCTCACTCTCTACCAGGTGCCTATAGGTTCATAGGTTCATACTAGGCTATCTGCCCTAGGGTATTTATAAGCCTAGCCAGAGTGTGTATGGCTTTCGCCACCCATATTAAATTAATTTTGCTATGCCTTTTTTCAAGGTTAGTATACTGTGCCTCTGTCTACCAGTGACACAGAAGTGATACCCAGGGTAAACCTACGATCTCCCATCCACTCATCAAGATTCCTCTTGAAGAGAGTCAATGAGGGACTCTGCCTAACCTGGACTGGGATTTTATTCCAGAGTGAAGGGAGCCTCTGGGTTATATATCTGTCCCTCCAGCATGTCCTATTTATTTCAGTGCTGAGGTTCAAGTCCCTCGAGAGCGTAGCTCGATAGAATTTGGATTTTCTGAGGTACAGCATGTCCATTAATTCCGGGTTGGACATGGCTTTATACGTCAGGCACAGATCGCCTCTGAGCAGGCGGTATGCCACTGAGTAGAGCTGGAGTTTCTTTAACCGGGCAGCATACGGCATCTGTTTGAGCCCCTTGATCCTCTTGGTGAGGTACTTTTGGGGTCTTTCCAGTTGCTGCAGGTGTCTGGTAAGGTACATCCCAAAAGGGGCATTGTACTCAATTATGGGCCTGATGAGGGGATGAGTAAAGAGGCACAATGACCTCCCCTGATCTAGATGTGAATCCCTTCATGATTAGGTGGGCTATATAAAACTGCATTATTCTTGTCTTTCTTCTTAATGCAGTATGTATGGTCATATATTCTATTGCGTAACCGTCTGTCAGTTTTCCCAACATAAAAACTAGGACAAGACATACATTTTCCCAGATATACTATATGTTGGGTCTGACAGTTTCCTTTTTTGAAAAATATTTTACTTTTGATATTATTGTCCAGATGCAGACTGTCAGTCTGTAAAATAAATGAGCATTGATTACAGTGTCCACATGGCTTGGTCCCTGTCACACTTTTATTCCCATCATTATAAAGATTATTAGTTTTAACCTCGATCATTCTCTTTAAATTCATCCCTGTTTTGTAGACGAAGGTAGGTTTATCCCCTATCTTATCACTAATCCCCTCGTCACAAGTTAGTATATTCCAGTTGGTCTCCAGAATATTCCTGATTTCTCCCACATGTTGTCCATACTGCAGTATATAGGCCTTATGATAATTATCTCCTATTTGTTTTTTGTTAACCTGATTGTGTGGTGAAAATTCCCTCCCCAATAAGGGTGGATATTTATTTCCCCATTCATTAGTCACATATTCAGTGACATCCTTAACCATTGTTGATGGATAGCCCCTTTGACTAAACAATTGGCCAATAAATTTCATTTCTTCAATCATGTCATCCTTTCTGGAAGTCATTCTAGCTGCCCTAATACATTGTCCTTTCAGTATACTTTTTTTCTGCTTATATGGATGATTACTTGAATATTCCAGATAGGCATTATAGAAAGTGCCTTTCCTGTATATCTTAGACTGGAAAGTAGTTCCATCACTAAAAATGTATGTATCTAAGTAATTGATACCTATCTTAATAGTATTATGTGTAAATTGTAAATAGGAAGTAGTTCCATTAATATATTCTATAAATCGTATCAGATTCTTCTCCTTTCCTGTCCATAAAATAAATAAATCATCCAAATACCTGACATAACAAGCCATTTGCTCCATCCATGGTGTATATAGGATGTATTCCTCCTCCCAATCTAAGAGAACCATATTTGCATAAACTAGGATCTTTGTATTTTTAGTATTGATGAAGGATTGTATCCGAAAGCTCTGCTGTTTGTATTAAAGTGGTTTTTCCTACTGAGTTTTTTGTCTAGTAAGCAAATCAATCCATAATGCTGGCTAGTTTACTTCTCATGCATGAGCTCCATTTGAAATAAACTGCTGCTCTTACTTCTCACATGTGTGTTTGGAAATACAACGCAATCAAAATCTCACACAGGCATCATCTCATTGACAGAGCAGGAATGTCTTAAAGAAGCAGGCACATGGGAAAATCTTTTTTTACATTAATTTTTTTATTACAGGAATGTTGTGGCTGGGCCCCCTGCCAGTCATAAGCAGCTGCCTAGGTTGCCTAATGCTGGATCTGACTCGGACAGCATCAAGTGTAATACAGTGAAAACTTTCTTTCTTTAAATCCAGTTAATTTATAGTCCAAAAGTCAAATTAAAATTCATCACCAGCACAGCGGTCCTTGGTATTGTAACTATGGTCAACTTGCCTTGCAGTCCTGAATACCTCCATAGTTAAGCTCCTAGAATTTGATGAGTAAATCCAAAGTTATGATTTTGGTACAGTTAAAGTGCAGTTTAAAATATTCATAAATACCATTAATTACCTTTTAGTCCTTAGTCAAGAATAATTCTTCAGAATGTGCAAAACATTTTCTTTTCATTTAAATCCACATACGTTAGCGCTGGGAGACTAAGTTCACAGTCTCACCAAGCAGCAAAAGTACACCATTTTTATTTCTTTTTCTTATCAATATCATGCATGTAGATTACTGACATCAACAAATAGGGTCTCTGCAGACCCTCATGCTTCTCACTTAGTGCTGCACATGAACAATCAACAATCATGTTTTTAGTAACAATAATGTTTTAGAAAAACACAAACCACCTGGCTTGGTAATCAGCCTTGTTTTTCAACCTTGCATATTTCAATACCAGTAACATTCTAACTCCCAACATCCCTTGTAACTATCCACCCCAGCCTGGGAAGGTCAGAGCTTACATAAAACAAAATCTTTTACATTGTGTTCGTTTCTGCTTTCAGAAACCAGTCTTTCTAACATCCATTAACCCCTTTAGCACTTTCTTTACCTTCAGTCATCTGTTAATACACTTACAGCTTGATATTAGAATGCAGTTGTGAAACACTTAAAACTACAATACGTATTTGTGGTTTACATAACTATGCATCTATAGCATTTTTAACATGAACAAATGTTAAATAATTAATCAAACATATTTGTGAAGAAATTGTAAGTTAATGTGCATTTTGTGTACAATAATCATGAGAGATGCATTTTTCTCTAACAGACTCCCCCCTTTGACACTACTAGTGTCATAAAATACACAATTATAATTTGATTTTCCTTAATTTGATAAAATACACCATCTGTAGTGACTGAGTTTTCATTCATCTTAAGTTCATCATCAGGTACAAGTGGCATTTCACGTGCAGGTATGATCAAACATTTTGTGATTGCAGCCTTTAGCACAGAAAATATTAAAATAATTATAAGAATAATACCAGTTTTTATACCTTATAATATACTAGTTCCCAGGTTACCAAATACACTGCCCAACCATCCAAAAAGTGTCCATTATTTAGAAGTACTGTCCAAATATTTGGCCCTCTGTTCCATGAAATGGGCCAACTTTTCTTGTTCATCATGGTAGTCAGTAATATAAGAACAACAATGGTTTTTATGAGGCACATGACCCCCCCCCCCTTTTTGTAGCAGGCATTATATTGATTGTCAATCAGTTCTGTAACACTACAATTTGTATTGCAGTCATTTTTCAATTTGTCATTGTGATGTGATATGAAGTATGGTTAGCTACCTCCTGAAGAATTTGAGTAAGCATGGTGATTTCAAGCATTGTCCTTTGCACTCCATACCCAGGAGTTAACTGAAAATACTTGCTGTACCCAGTGGATTGCCAGCTTATTTCTCAGTCTACCTGCTGGAGGGTTCTCTAAATGTTGAATAGCAGGAGTAATATAGCATAGAAAATAACACCCTGACTAGTATGTGGGTAACCAGGGGTAGGCATGATCACCACAAATGTAGTAACAATCCTCTATCATGCCCATGCCATGCCCCCAGTCATAGCATCTTAACTGTAAAGAGTTCAACACACTTTCATGTCTAGTGCCATTGCATTTGCTCATTCTCACTGGCACAGTCCCATTTCTGCTATAACATGTGTGTCCATGATTTGTGGTGGCAAGTTGAAGAGATACAACCTTTAAAAATTAGTCAGATTACACCAGGTTATATTAGTGTCACTAAGTTCTTTCTCAAATGCTGCCTGTGATGCAGGAATTGGAATCATGAGAATCCTTGCCTTGTGTTGAGGTATATGCGAATATACACAACAGTTTATCACATTTAAGTCCACAGCATACTATCAAAGAACCAACAGGAAACTATTTTTCTCTCAACCAGGTTATTAAAGGAAACAGCAACAAAAACAGAGCAAAAGTACCTGTTGTCACGGGATTCATCATGAGGTGTTGTTTTAGTTTAATTTTTTCCTTATACATTTCACTGGGCAGATGATTCATCCTTCACAGTTCGATCTTCTTTCACCAGCAATGATGATTCATCTGGGGCACACAACAGGTCTTCTTATAGTGGGATGAGTGAATTCAGGTTGGTTGTCTTGCACAATGGGCCGCAGTCAGAGTGGTGAGGATTACAAGGTAATGGGCTTTTTACCTCAGGCTCTAACAGTTCTTTTTTTGGAAGGTTTTCACATAAACCAAGTCACTTGGCTGCAGTTGGTGACGGGGCTAGTCAGGTGGTGGAGGAAGAGATACTGCTATAAGAAATTAATATTTTTTTTTCATTATCCATTAGAGTTGATCTTTTTATTTGACACAAGAGGAGCAGCTGGAAGGGCTGTGGGTCTTCCCATTAATATCTCATAAGGTCTCAATTTCCTTGTAGAACTGAAAGTGTCTCAGAGCATTTAAGGTTTATTTAGTACAAATCTTTGAAAAAAAATTTAAAGGGTCCTATTAACCCTCTCTACTAGTCCAGATGATTGCGGATGGTTGGGCCAGTGAAGACTCAACTTAAAAGAAAAAAATTCCATAGCTCCGTGATCAGGGAATTAAAATGAGTTTCCTGGTTACTGTTGATAGTACAAGGTACACCAAATTTACAGAATCTGCTTTGTGACATGGGTAAGTTTTTACCTATGCAGAAAATATACAAATCACTACTAAAACATATTGTAAATTATGTACTTTAGTCATCTGGATAAAGTCCAGCAGTATATTAACAAAAGGTCCCCAAGGTGGTGGTAAGCATGCAGCCTTAATATTTGGATTTTTTTTTGTTTTTGCTGACATTGGATTCTAAACAATCACACAGCTATAAACATACTGAAGTATCAAAGAGGAGACATGAGTGGTATACCAACTTTGGGTAATTTGATTAAATAAAGCTGCCTTACCTGCATGGGCTAATAAAAGACATGCCCTTACCAGGTAATGTAGCAAGAAGGCAGGCGTCACCAGTCGGCTGTCTGGATGTTGCCATACTCCATCAAAGGATTTACTATATCCATCTTTAAGCCACTTCTGAACTTCTCCCTGTGATGCTTCAGTTTGAAAACTGACACTTTATCAAAATCAAACATGTCCTCATAATTAGAGTTTTATAATAGCATTACCTAAGAATTACTTCTATATTCTGCTTGGTGACATAATCTGCCAAATTATCTATGCCCTTTTGATGGGCACTCAATGAAAATTTGTAACAGCAAAAAAAAAAAAAAAAAAAAAAAAATTTAACAAAATATTATTTTTGTGACCAAATCTTCATTTTTAGCAGGCACCATCCACACATTTATTTTGGTGTTGTGCATAGGAGTGTCATTTAAGTCATTTCTAGAAGAAAGCAGAAAATTAGTCACATACACACAATCATGCTCATTACCATCTTCAGCAACAGATAACAAAGTTGCAGGATTTAGAACAGAACAGCGTATTAGAGAGACAGATGGATCAGGAAAAAAAGTGCACATTCATATTTAGTTAGACATGCACTCAAGAGGGGTTGAGTTTCATTTTAAGTAATAAAGATGATTCAGAGTGAGGGATAGCTACTGTAAGATCTTACCCAAAGATATTAAATGACCAAGATAAAGTACCCGAGGTAACCATAGCTGTAATTTTTCTGTTGACACTTTGTGTCCTTTTTCTGCAGGGATAGTTAAAAGATGTAAGGTATCCTATTAATACTGCTGAAAAGAATCAGATGCTATTAGTAAGTTATTTACGTATTGCACTAACACAGACCCATCTGGAAATGTCACAGCCTTTAAATATACATATATATATTTTTTTTAGAATTTGAGAAAATAATGAAAGGGATTCAGTGCAGCCTTGTGGCAACCATGTCCATGTATACTACTCTCCCTTATAAGTCAAAGTAAACAGAAACTGACTTTCAGAATGGATAGGTAGAGAAAAGAATGCTGAACAGAGATCTGATACAGAATATATATTTTACTGTAGATGGTATGCAACTAAGTATTGTTGTTGGTTATAGAACCACAGGAAAAGTTGGCAATAATGCATTATTTACAGCCCTTAGATCTTGCACAAACCTATAAGTATTTTCTTTTATTTTTATAGGAGTATTACAAAGACTTTTAGCTGTCACTATTTATTTCTTGTTGTATAAAAGACTGAATTACAGATTTGATTTCCTGTTGTGCTTCTGATTTCAGTGGATACTGTGGAATTTTATGGAGGGGTTTTGTTTTTATTTTTTTTTTTATTTATTTGCAATTTGATTACCGGGGAAGTCCACTGGGCCGAACTGACCCATTTTCAGTGGAGGCCCGGGGAGAAAAACTCCAAGATGCATTATACAATTTAGATACAAATGATAATTAATATTAAAGATCTTATGTAGAATAGTTACTCATAAATGCATTAAATATCATGCATAGTTAAATTCATTACGCTTGAAGGTAGGGATCACACAGTTTCATTTGAGAAAAACTGATATGGGTTAGGTGTGGAAACAGTTTACATACAAACCTTTAAGAAAATGTAAATACGCTTTACATACACACATCAACAGTAGAATGCTATTTACAATATTTACAAGGTTGCGCTGTGTGAGGGTAGCTGTAGGAGGTGAGAGCTTAGAGAGAAGCTATAGAAATTGTTGAGAGCTTAGATAGGCTCATAGGAAGATAATTGAGAGTTGTAGAACTTGGGAACCAGAGCAAGAACCCCCTTGTATTAGGTTGGGTGAAGGCAGGTACATTTCCATTTAGTGCACAGGTGTTTGAATAGTTGGATTTTGAAGTTTTCTGAGTTTGGTATGGTTCTTAGTGTGGAGTGAAAGGAATTCCATTTTTTGCCTAGTGAGAAAGATAGGAGAAGTTGGCCAGCAGGACATTTAGGTTTATGGATAGTAATTAAGTTCTGATTTTCAGATCTGAGAGCTCTGTTGGGTGCATAAGGGAGAAGAATGTTAGTTAGAGTGGGACATTTTGTTGGGTGAAATAGGAGTGTATGTGCAGTAGTGAGTTGGAGATAGTCTAGGTAGTTTGGGAGTTCAAGCCAATTCAGGGATTGTAGGGTTAGGCAGTGATGGGTGGTATTTTTAGAGTTAGAGGCAAATTTAGAGATTTTATTGTAGCAGTTTTCTAGTTTAGAGGTGATAGAGGAGGACAGGTTGGTAAGGAGAGGTGCTCCGTATAAAAAGGAAGGAAGAAGATAAGTCGAGGCCAGAGTTTGCCTGGTAGAGTTGGAGAGAAAGTGATTATTCCTATACAGCATACCTAGCTTTTGGTAGGTTTTCTTAATATTTTGTTGAATATGAATATCAAACTTGAGGTGTTCATCTACAGCAATGCCAAGTAGTTTGGCAGAGGGGGACCACTTCTATAGGTGAGCTGGTTTGACTACAGACTTTGAAGTTGTTTTTATCGTAGGAGAGGGTCTTTGTGGGAGGGAATAGTAGAATCTTGATTTATTTGCATTGAGAGAGAGGTGGTTTTGGCGCATCCAGTTTTCAGTTGAGAAGGCAGTTTGGGTTTTAGTCAGCAATTCAGAGAGGTTTGAGGCAGAGCAGACTAAGGTTGAATAGTCTGCGTATTGAATGATTTTAGCATCAGGAAAAGCAGTGTGAAAGTTATTGAAGATATTAAAAAGCATTGGCCCAAGGATGGATCCCTGTGGTACGCCAGTTGGGGTAGGAAGGAAGAGATTTTGATGGATTCAATTTTATTTTTACAGGTTTTGCAGATTTTAATATACCTACTTCATTAGCATGTTTAACCCATAAATTAGCAGGTACCTGCTGCAGCAGTTTTCAGTTGTCTGTATGCCTTCAAAAGGCTTTTCTTAGCTTTTGCTAAGAATTGTAATACTTTCCCTTCTGATTCTGTTGGCACATCTAGATACACACCTTCTGTTGTACATTAAATGGTACAGCCCAGCTTGCACAAAAGATTAACTGGTGCAGTTGTACTCAAAGAAAAGAATGCATTTCTTCAATCAGACCTAAAGAAATTGGTATAGGTTTTAAAACAGGATACTTAACAGTGGCACTTGTTACACCAACTGTCTTTACCTTGTTTCGATACTGGTATTTGACGGTCTGAAGTAACTTTTAAAACAGACCTTGTGTTGCCAGTTTCACCAGGAATAGAATTTACTTTGCATTTATTTCTACTTTAACATAGGGTCCTTTTTGGTCCAATGGCAGCAAAAGGATTAAAATGTATTTTTGTTTTATTACCCTACCATAGTCAGTATAGTGATTTGCAGCACTTAATAAAGACTTTAAGTCTTTTTCCTGCCAGTCTATAAGCACTTGCTTTATTTTATTTTGTATAGGGCTTGCAAATCCTGCACAAAGGCAGCTGCAATAGGTGGTTTAGCTTATTCATTTGGATCTGGTATTTCTGAATGTTGAGCAAACACTGCTTTAAGATGACTCAAATAATCTGCAAGGGCTTTCTCTTTATTTTGCCTACATGCCTGACACACTTTTGTAATTTACCAATGCTATCCTTTTATCTATTAGTGCATTTCCTGTGGGAGTAAAATTTGTTAGTTTAGCCTTTTCAATTAACTGTTCTTATTTCATTTGAAGTAACTTTCTGAAGCAGCTGGTTTAAATCTGTCAAAGTACGGTTGTCATAGTTTTTTTTTTTTAAATTTCTCCTTAAACCTTAATGGAATTTTTTACAGTTAGAAGACATTTAGATATAGTATGCAAATCAGCATTATCCACCCATTTTTAAATAGTGCCAAAAGATCTTCTGCAGAGGCAATAGCCTCTTGTCCTACCCTATCATGGGAGCACTTGTGATGAGCCACAAGAGTGTCAAATACTAGTGCTCTTGTTGGACAGGTAGAAGCTTGATGAGAATGATAGGAAGAAGAAGAAAGAAAAACGTTTTGACTGCAGATGCCTGTTCAAAAGATAAGAGGTGTAATGGAGAACTAAGTTCAGATGTAACAATATCATGCTGACCTTGTGTTCAAAAATGCAGAGGTCTGAGAAACAGCAGAATCTTGTACAGAAGCCACCTGCAGGTACATATGGGGGTGGGGGTGCAGTAGTTACTGGAGGATTATTATTCTCTTTAAAAGTCTCTGCTTTTTGGCCACCCTTAGTTTTTTTTTTTTTCCAAAGCTGCCAAAACAGAATAAAGAGATCCCTTTTTACTGATCTGTACTGCTTTTTTTAACATCTTTTACCTTTTGCAACAGTTTATAAGCATACTGTAATCCCCTTAATGCTGACCCTTTTTCCTTTTAAGAGCTTCATTATACCAAGAATAAAATACTGACATTTATTACCCACTTACTTTGTCCATAGGTTCATAGGCATGTACTAGGCTAATGGCCCTGGAGCCTTTACAAGCCTAGTCCATAGTATTAACCTGGCATCATGCCACCCAACCTTAGTTCCTAGTGCCTCTGTCGAGTACAGCCACTGGAGTGATCCCTGGGGTGAATTTTCTATTTCCCATCCACTCATCAAGATTTCTCTTGAAGAGGGCCAGTGAGGTGCTCTGCTTGACATGTATGGGAAGTCTATTCCATAGTATGGGCAGTGGGCAGTCTCTGGGTTATGAACCTGTCCCTCCAGCATGTCCTGTTGATTGTGGTAATGAGGTTGAGGTCTCTGGAATGTGTGGTGCGGAGGGACTGAGATTTCTTTAGATGTAGCATTTCTAACAGAGCTGGGTCAGACATGGCTTTGCAAGTCAAGCAGAGATCGCCTCTAAGTAGGCGATATGAGACAGAGAATAGTTGGATCCTTTTTGTGAGGCACTTTTGCAGCCTCTCCAGCTGTTGCAGGTGTCCAGTGAGGCACATGCCAAATGCGGCATTGTACTCGATGATTGGCCTAATGAGGGAAGAGTAGAGGGAGACAATGACCTCTTTCTTCCTGGATGCAAAACCCTTAGTAATGAGATGGGCCACATTGATGGTAGTCCACTGAACACAGAAGGTATTATAAGAGCTCTGGGAATGGGTTCCTATCAGAAGACCAAAGACGCATTCTGTCAAATGCGTCTTGGTCGAACTTCAAATGTCGAAAATGCAAAATGACACGCAGAAGGACTTTCTGACCACAGTGGCAACGTGGTGGTCAAAAGAGAGGTTGCTGTCAACTTGTGTTCCCAGACGGTCTATATTATAACAGCGAACAATCAAAAAGATCGAACGTTGTTGTATCGACCCCAAAACAATGAAAACTTAAAAGAGCGAACACCCAGAACAGCAATGTTTTTCCCAGGGAAAAAAATCGCTGTTCCCAAAAAAAAAAAAAAAACACTATTTTAAAGAGGGGGGGGGATCGTACTACAGTGCTGAAAACGGAAAAGTGACGGAAGCGGCCAAGCAACTTCTTTCCCGAGGAAAGAATTTGCTTATATGCCGCATCATCATTTTGCGATTTCGACATTTGAAGTTGAACCAAGACGCATTTGACAGAATGCGTCTTCGGTCTTCTGATAGGAACCCATTCCCAGATCTCTTATAACGCCTTCTGTGTTCAGTGGACTACCATCAATGTGGTAATTCAAGGGAACCGGGTTTTTCTCAAAGGGGATGAAGACACATTTTTCGGCACTGAGCTTAAGGCCATGGTTCTGACACCAGTCATTGGCCTCATTGAGGCCTTTCTGTAGGATGTCAACATCACTTGGGGAGTTAATAATAGCTCCCAACTTGCAATCATCTGCAAACTTTGTCAGCCAGAGTCCCTTCATGTTGACCTGGACTTCAGAGAAGTAGATAGACAGGAGAGGACCCAGGACCGAACCCTGTGGGACTCCACTCTTGACTGGTCGGCAGTCTGACTTGGAGTCAGCTACTTTCACACTTTGGGTTCTGTCTGTGAGACAGTTTGCAACCCATCTAGTGATATAGGGGCTGATGCCTAGCTTAGTAAGTTTTTCTATGATTCCTGAGTGGGGAATGGTATCAAAGGCCTTGGCCAGATCAAGTTAGGCTGTATGAACCACCTTACCTTCATCCACACTTCTGGTGACGGACTCAAAGAAGTTGACCAAGATGAGCAGGCATGATCTACCCTTCACAAAACCAAACTATGCAGGATTCAGAGTTTGGAGATTTCCTATTTATTAGGTCCATGATAATGAGTTCCACAGCTTTGCATATCAGACTCATCAGGCTAATGGGGCGATAGTTCTTGGGGTCTGTAGTCGCTTCTCTTTTGTGAAGAGGGATGACTGTAGCAGTGCGCCATTTGGTAGGGACAAAGCCTGAGGTGAGGCTGTGATTGCACAGGGCACACAGGTGAGGTGCCAGTTCACTCTGTAGTTCATGTAGAACACAGCCAGGGATACTGTCAGGTCGCATAGAAGCTGTATTCTCGGCCTTGAACAGTGCTGTTTTAACCTGTGCAGCAGTAATACTGGATGCGTGGCAATCTACTAGTATTGTGATTGGTCCTTGGAGGGGAGGGGTAAAGTTAGCACTGAATATGTCCACCAGTATATTTGCAAAATCTGTTGGCTCAGTACAGGAGGCACCATTGTGCAGTAGCTCAGAGCAAATCTGGGTATTGCCATGGAGATTCTTTACATAACTATAGACGGCCTTGTGGTTGTCTTTACTATCTGCTGCAGTTCTGTTTTCATAGCTAGCTTTAAAGGATTTGATGAGGGATCTCAACCTTTTGTTGAGGCTGATAAGGGAGTTTTTCCAGTCTCGAGACTTCACCTTATGCTGCATCAGTTTCCTCCTTCTGTTGTAGGAGTTTGCTTATGGCAGGGAACCACCAGATTGGCTTCCTTTTTTTTGAGGAGAGTGTCTTAGTTCTATTAGGCATGGTGAGATCCATGCATTTGTGTACGTGTTCGTACAGTGCATTGGTGTATAATTTGGTGGTCATGCAACTATTCTCCATTTGCATGGCTGCTGTGAAGTTTGCCACCTCTGTTTTTAGGAGCCCAAAGTTAGCTTTGTTTATCTTCTTTTCTCCAAAATACCTTTCAAGTTCATTAATGTATCCCTATCATAAGTTCCATTTAATGGAAATACCCCACCAGAACAATTCTTGGTAAGGTGAAACCAGTCATGCAAATACTTACAACTTCGTTTAACTATGATATATAAAATATGCAGGTGTTCCCTTTTCAGGGATTCAATATTGCTTGCTTATCTTCGTTCCCATTGTTTTCTTTCTCTTCATTTTTTTTTAAATACTTACCTTACAGATCCTGAATCCTGGCAGTTCAGAGAAAAGAAAAATAATTATATCACTTTATACACCATTCAGGGAAGGAAAGGTAGGAACTCTATCACAATGCAGTGACAGAGGAGTGGTTTTCATCAGCATTTTCCCACAGCACCTCTTTGCTTTAATTGCACGACGACCTCAAACATTACAGCTCCAGCACTGCAACTGGGATAACTGTGTCCAGAACTGACCATTCTTTCAGACCCCTATGGGTACTTTCACACAGTCACACCTGGACTTGATTTAACAAAAGACACATTTATGTCCCAGCATGCTGTACGCACATAAATTTGAATCAACTCTACTTTTAACTTTTCTCTTTGTCTCTCTTTCTCTCTCTCTCTGTCGCTGCAGTCATAACATCACACAACAACACAGACATCAGTCATACATTAAAGCAGCACAAAGCAAACAGTCATGCCTCTTTCCTTTTTCCTGAGGGTATCACTCTCGATGCAAGGCACCACTTTGTGTTAAATTCTCTTTTTTGTTGTTGTTTAATATATACACATATATATTAACAACTTGTCCTTAGTTGCTGTGGGATCTGCCCACTATAACCTTGAGGGTACTGCCCTCAACACAAGGCACCTCCTTGTGTGAAATTGTCTTTTTGTTATGTGCACATAACCTTGTCCTTAGTTCCTGTGGGATCCGTCCACTATAATCTTGAGGGTACCTCCCTTGACACAAGGAGCCTCTTGTGTTTTTTTTTTTTTTTTTACTTTACGTGTTTATTTATTTGACATTTGTTTACCAGGGTGGTCTGACTGGGTCTACAGAACTCATTTTCAGCAGAGGCCCAGGGAGAAAAGCTCCATATACAGTACAATGCAAATACAGTATAATCCAATACAATAAAAATTACATTAGAAATACTATACAAAAAATAAGTTGAAAGAACAAACTGCTACACAATGTTGCAATATATTACTACAAATCTAGACAATTCTATACAGTTAAAACATTACAGACAATAATAGTCACTCTCACCATACATGATGTAGATAGTGTCCAAAACAGTGGTACGTAGGTAGTGCAATGTGTGACATTGACTGTAGTAGTACATGCAAAATAGAATGTTAGTTTCAGTTAGGAAAATAGCAGCCAGAAAGTTAGGGATGCAGATAGATAGTGAGACAGAGTTAAGAAGAATAGAAGCAATAAAGCCTGAACAGTAGCTTAAGGATAAGATATAGAAGTAGAGAAGGAGTTAGACGAGCCTAAGGATTTTGCAGTCTGTGAGGGATTGAAATGTAATAGAAAGAATTCATGTTAATAAACTTTGTGTTATTTCTTGTGGGAACTACCCACTATTACTTTTACAGACAAGGAATAAGCAAATTTCTGTCATTCCACAAGCCAGCACATACCACATACCTAACAATCAACTTAGTCATTCAACAAACAGGAACCTCATATACTTAAAAAGCAGTCAGTCATTCAACAAAACAGTATACATTATATACTTCAAAGCAAAATCAGTTATGCAACAAAACAGTACACATTATATACCTAAAATCAAGGTCAGTCATTGAACAAAACATGAAAATTATATACTGAAAACCAAGGTCAGTCATTGAACAAAACAGTACATGGTATATACTTAAAAACAGTAATTTAACAACACAATAAACACATTGCCACCATTACTTTGAACTGCAATTGCCTAAAAGAGAGGAAAGAATGAAAGAAAGAAAAACATCTCTAGCCTATATGTTTGCACACCCTGAATAGTTAAGTATCCAATCTCTGACCGTTCCATGCAAAACAGTGTGGAATTCACAGAAGAACTTTCTGTGTTGGGCCCTTATAATTTATTCCACAGCAAGATCAAAGTTCAGATTTCAAGCACAACACCAAATTGTTAAAGTGCAGTTTAAAATATACATAAATAACATTAATTACCTTTTAGTCTTGAGTCAAGAATAACTCTTCAGGATGTGCAAAACATTTTATTTAAATCCACATATGTCAGTGCTGGGAGACTATCTTCACAGTTTAAAAATCAGTCTCACCAAGCAGCAAAAATACACAATTTTTATTCCCTTTTCTTAGCAATATCATGCATGCAGATTACTGACGTTGACAAATAGTGTCTCTGCAGACCCTCGTGCTTCTTGCTTAGAATGCTGCACGTGAACACTCAACAATCATGTTTTTAGTAACAATAATGTTTTAGAAAAACACAAGCCACCTGTCTTAGTAATCAGTCTTGTTTTTCGACCTTGTATATTTCAGTACCAGTAACATTCTAACTCCCCAGCAGTCCTTGTAACTATCCATTCCAGCCTGGGAAGGTCAGTGCTTACATAAAACAAAATCTTTTACATTGTATTCTTTTCTGTTTTACGAAACCAGTTTTTGTAACTTCCCTTAACCCCTTTAGCACTTTCTTTACCTTCAGTCATCTGTTAATACACTTACAGCTTGATATTAGAATGCAGTTGTGAAACACTTAGAACTACAATAAGCATTTGTGGTTTGCATAACTATGCATCTATACTACATATCATTTTTAACATGAACAAATATTAAATAATTCATCAAATATATTTGTGAAGAAATTGTAAGTTAATATGCACTTTGTGTAGAATAATCATGAGAGATGCATTTTTCTCGAAAATTACTCTTTCAGTAGAAATGCAGGTCTTCTAGCAATCTTCCTTCTGTCTTATAACTTCTTCTGATCAGAATTCACCATGAATCTCAGCCTTAGCCTCAAAATCCTTCTCAGTGAGAGGAAAACATCTCTTTCATATAGGCTTCCAGCCCTTCTTTTAACATTCTCCTCCTAGGTAATTCATATTATACTAAGCCAAGTTTTGACTACTGTAATATGTTGTCTCCACATAACAGCATAACTTTTTACCATATTACATTGCCTCTTTTGCTTTCTTTCTTTTTCTCTCCTCTCTCTCTCTCTATATATATATAAAAAGAAAAGAAAAAAAAAACATTTCTGACAAGTCAAATAACATATATATATATATATATATAAAAAACATGAATTTTGACATGCTAAATAGACCACAAAAAATGATTGACCATCACGTCAAACATTCATTACACAAAAACACTATTACCTGAAAACCTGCACATGAAAAAGGAAACAAATTACCTTTTCCAATCTACAAACCATAACCCTAACAGACATTCAGCCAAACGTGTCTGAATAGTACTAGTGTTATGGAATGCTTTTTTTTTCCTAAGGTAAGGTGCATGGTTAAGGTTAGTGGTAGGTTTGGGTTAGGGTGTAAGAGCGGGACTTCACACCCCTGCTCCACCTTAGGATTAGTACACATTACTAACCCTGTTCCTGACCATGTGTATCCTACCTTAGAAAAACCCTTTCTGTAACACTTCCCCTATACAAGACAGCTCAAACACTCACAACACACGTGCACACATATACACACACACGCGCGTGCGCACACACATATACACACACACACACCTACTCTTACCTAACCTTAACACTAACCCTCAAACACTTGCCCAGGCACTATCCTCAGTCTAACAAGCAAACACTCCTACTCACACTAAAACTATCCCTAAAACACACTCACAGTTACACATAATCCTAAATCTACCTTCCTAACGAACCTTAATCTAAGACTTAAAATACTCTCACAGTTGCACATAATCCTAAATCTATCCTCTTAATTAACCCCTACTATAAACCTAACCTAGACAAAGCTGCACCCACACTACCACCCTAAATGCACTGCCTCTTACCTTTGTCACTAAAAAAAAAAAAAAAAAAAAAAAAAAAAAAAAAAAAAAAATTGATCATTCCAACATTTGAACACTCTGCTAGTCATTCAAACCAACATGGACTAGCTTTGTCAGCCAAAAAAGCATTCAACAAAATGTAGTGCAGCTACATATACAAACACGCATACTCATTCAGGGATGGCCATAGGTTAACTGGCATCCCAGATGAAAGGGCTCTATGGTGTCCACCCTCACTATCCCAGCCCCACACACAAAAACCACCCACTGCCTTCCCATTACAGCTTACCTATTCCATCCAAATTACTTTTTTCCTCCCTTTTTCTCATAGTTTATCTTACTTTTCAGTTTTTCCCTGCATTTATTCATTCATTCAACACACGTTATGTACGCAAGACTGCTCTCCAATAACTGTGCAGTGCATTAAACTGGAGTCTAGAGGTTGCATGAAGCCTTGGACATTTCCAGATGCTTTTCTGAGATGCATTTTACATTTTATTTTAATCAATGTTTATGTCCAATGATGGCCTGAAAAAAACTCATGGTTAAGGGAAGAAGTTCAGTCTTTGCTTTTCTACTTTGTGTTACTCTGAATCTTTGTAACACACGCTTATTGACCACGACTACACTGTAATAAATGGGGTGGAAATAAGGACCCAAGAAGCCATGGGGGGTTGTAGATACTCTGAGGGGGCATTTTATACTTTTTTAAAACAACTTTTTCATGAAATAATGGCCTGGACAAAAATCATGACTAAGGGAAGAAGTCAAGTCTTGTTCTTCAACTTTTGTTTTTCCTTGAATCCTTTCACTATACCCTAAATGACTAAGAGTACACTGTAATAACTGCGGTGGAAATAAGTGTATGAAGTCGGGCAGCTGGAAGAAATAGGGGTTCACAACCTTTTCAATGAATGATGGCCTTATCAAAAATCATGATTAAGGGAAGAAATTCAGTCTTGTTCTTCAACTCAAAATTTTCCATGAATCCTTTTAACATACTCCTACTGACCAATATTTCACTGTAATAATTAAATTAAGCTGGGGGGTATAGGGACCATTAGGCACCAGAAGCCATAGGGTTAATGATGCTCTGGGGTGAGCTTGTTACTAACCTTTTGATTAAATGATGGTCTGAACAAAAAACAAACAAGGAAAGAAATTTAATTTTGTGTGTGTGTGTGTGTGTGTGTATTTTTTTTTTTCATTTCAGGAAAGAAATGAGTTGTAACCAAGGCTTACTGTGCAAAGTTACCCAAACAGCAGCCCATAATAAACACAGAAAACAAATGGTTGTGATAACAAATAAATCATACTTAGATATAGTACTACCTCCCTATGCCAACTTAAAAAAATGTAGTCACTTTATATGTATCCTGTCCAGTGTTAAAATAAGATGAAGCTTAAGCGAGAAATGACCACAATCATATTTCAAGTCACTGCTATCATATGTATTTACAGCAAATCTCTTCACCCCTACCCGCAAAAGACAGACACCTTATGTGTACCCTTCTGATGTCACACTTGGACAAAATTGAAAGAAACAAAAAGAACACAGTCAAAGAGAGCTATATATAAACACAATGCTACTTTACCCCCCCCAAAAGACAGCCACCTGTATATGCATCTGATGATATGAGTAAAATGGAAAAACAATAGTTACAGTAATGTTTCCAACTTACTTTGAGACAGTATACTGCTCCTGTACAAACTTAGTGACTCTTTGTGCACCCCTCTGAAATTTGTGAAGAAAGTTAAAGAAATAATGACCACACTGCTCCAAGCCAACACAAGATAGTGATCTCTGAGGGTTGGAAAGAAAGTTAAAGAAATAATGACATCATCCCCAGCTCCCCACATAAGTTACAGTGACCTTCTGTGAATGCTCCTGAGTAGGGCTAATTTTAGACTGGGTGGGATTCAGGACAGAGGCCACAATTAAGCTCATGTCGAAATATACTTACACAGCCTTGGTGTCTGGGGATCACCCACCCCCTAGAAGCAATGAAGGCCTGGGTATTTTGTGATGCATTTGTCTCTTTGAGAAATCACTGTAAACTGAGCAAGTTACAAGAGGATCAGTTACTTTCATCCAGACATCCCCCGACAAGCAGTTACAGCCACATCTATGCACAACTCACATGTTGGACTGAGATAAAACAAACATAACCATGTTGTAGTTAGAATTGACTTCACTTTTGTTTCAAATGAACAGTTGTCACACTTTAAAAAATTCTATGTTTCTTCATAAAAACTGCACTAATCCAGCAAAACCAGAACAATAAGCAATGCAAGGCAGCTAGTCATTTTCCTCCACAGACAACCCCAGGAATTATATCTACTGTGCCTGTGTATATCATGTGTCAAATGAAGTAATCTGCAAAGTCAGGTAGTAGTGACTGCTTAAAAGTGACCAAACATCACATAATGTCAAACCAACCCAAATGCCATACCTCTCAACCTTGTACCTCCAGAATTAGGGATAGATCAACAAATAATCAGGGGCACTTATTAAAAATATTACTACTATTAATATGAGGAATTAACAAAATAAGAGAATGTAAAATAACATGCATTTCCTGAAGCAAATAACTTTAATTGTCATTATTTATTAAGTGTAATTATTCATATCTTCTCTCAAAAGTCTCAGGGATTTAGAGAGAGAGAGAGAGAGAGAGAAAATTTTTGACCCAAACTCTGGGACATTTGAGAAGTATACCCAACCATCAACCAGCAGACAGAGCCAGGAAGTTTGATGCCATGGCCATGTAATAAGTTTCCTCTTTTGCTAGTAGTCTATACAGAAAAGGTGCCATACATTACAATATTCAAAGTTGTTATACACAAATCACACAGCCAGAAGCATTGCCCAAAAATATCTGGTTTCTCACTGCCAACATCATGAAAAAAGTAATAAATAAATAATAATACTTTTTTCACTGCTTCTGTCTCATACCATACCATACCTCTCCAGAATTCAGCTAAATACATTTCCCGTCCAGACTCCCAGAACAGCCAAGCATTATATTAAAGATCATATACTTTTACATAAAAAAATCATAGTTATGCTAGCCTTCACTTTAGTCAGTGCAACAGCTTCACTCCTATTATCTGAATGTTGTGAGGTCATAGAAACTTCGCAACGCAACTCTGACGTGACTTTGACCTGAATGGCCAAGTCAAGCCAAGTTTTAAATGTATTCAGTGGGATGTTTTTAGGACAGCTGCTATGAATGACAATGGTATTGTTGGTCTGGGGGAATACAGTTAGTGGTTTCCAGCTACGTAAGCACATGCACTGACCTCACTTTGCTCCATAAAGACACCTGGATATATCCAAATAATAAACCATGGATTAACTCAGAGGTTCGCTCTGTGCTTCATGCCCGCTCCAAGGCATATGCATCAAGCAATATCAAGGAGTATAAAAAATCTAGATATGACTTATGCAGAGCTATCAGAGCAGCAAAGTAGAATTACAGTCCTAAGCTGGAAGGCTATAACTTGACTGCTGATACAAGGTCTATGTGGCAAGGCCTGGAAAACATCATAGGCTATAGAGACAAAGGGAGAGAGAGGACTACTGACGGCCAGTTTTCACCGGATGATTTCAATGAATTTTATGCCCAGTTTGAGATACAACACACTGAGTCAAAGGGTACCACCATAACAGAGGTGGGCAGGGAGGAGGCATCACCACCTTTCACAGTATCACCAGCAAGTGTGGCAAAGTCCTTGAGAAGGATAAATCCCTGGAAGGCAGCCAGTCCAGATAATATTGCTGGAAGGACACTTAAAACCTGTGCTTCAATGCTTGCTGATGTTCTGGTTGATATATTAGCATACTACATATTTGTATATATGTATATTGTACCTTCTCACAAAATCACTGTGAATATTTTGTTTTGTACCACGTTAAAAAAAAAATAATAATAATTTTCTTTTTGTAATATCTATAGTTCTCTACTATCTGTAATAACTGATCTTTTGTAACATTGTATCTACTCTGTATCATGTCTTGGAGCTTTTCTCCCCGGGCCTCTACTGAAAATGGACATGTCTCCAGCTAGACCAGCCCGGTCAACAAATGTAAAATAAAATAATATATTCAATCTCTCCCTTGCATGAGCTACAATTCCCACTTATTATAAAGCAAACACTATTATTCAATTGCCAAAAAAGGGCAACGCCAACTGCCTGAATGACTACTGGCCAGTTGCATTGACTCTCATAGTAATGAAATGATTTGGGAGAATCATTATGAGTCATATTCAGTCAGTTATACTTGATACAATTGATCCCCTACAGTTTGCATACAGATCGAATAGGTCAACAGAGGATGTAGTCAGTACAACACTGAATACAGTTCTTACTCATTTGGAGAATAAGGACTGCTATGCTCGATTGCTGTTTATTGATTATAGTTCGGCCTTCAATACAGTGATACCAATGAAGCTCATTAATAAGCTGTCCATACTGGGTGTACCACTGACATTTTTGCAGTTGGGTCTTGGATTTTTTAACAGGCAGACCACAGTCAGTCAGGGTGGGGAATAACATCTCTAAAACAATAAGTACAGGAACTCCCCAAGACTGTGTGCTGAGTCCAATGCTGTACACTCTCTTCATTTATGATTGTGTTGCTTCTCAACATGAAACCAGTATTGTGAAATCTGCGGATGATACAACAGTCATTGGTCTGATCTCCAGGGGTAATGAGTCAGTGGATAGGAAGTGGAAAACCTTGTGAAGTGGTGTAGTCACAGTAATCTCTCTCTTAATACCAGTAAAACGAAAGAGATGATCATTGATACACGGAGGAATAGAGGGCAGCGCTTACCATTATATATTGGTGAGTCGGAGGTGGAAAGAGTAGCTACATTCAAATTCCTCAGTATTAACATCTCTGAGGACCTTACCTGGACTCATAACATCACAGACCTGGTAGGGAAAAGCCAGCAGCACCTCTATTTTCTGAGAAGGCAGAGGAAGTTTGGCATGCCCAACACCATCCTCAGCAACTTCAACAGATGTACAATCGAGAGCATGCTCTCCCACTCTGTTACAGTATGGTTTGGTAATAGTACAATACGGGATCGCAAGGCTCTGCAGTGAGTGATAAAATCTGTGAAAAACATCCATGGAGTAATACTCCCTGCATTGGAGGACATCCACACCAAAAGAGTTTTTAGGAGGGCTCAAAATATTATCATGGATACTACACACCCACAACACAAACGGTTTATGGTGCTACCATCAGGGAGACGTTATAAGAGCATGGTGGCCAGAAGAACAGACTGAAAGACAGTTTTATATCTCAAGCTATTAGACTGTTAAATAAAACTCACATACTACCTCTCCCTCTGGTATTGTAGGTTGGTTCACATTTGGAGGGATACAAGCATTTTTTGCACAAATGCGCCCTTTTGCACAGTTATAGACATTTACTGATATTGGTATTAATATTATTGTCTATTTCTTGTTTTAGATTACTTCATCTTGATAATTGTTGTTGTTTTTATATGTTGCTGGAGGATTTGCAGAATAAGAATTTCACTGTACTTTGTGACGCTCTCCCTAGTACATCTGACAATGAATTTGAATTGAAGTTAAGTGAAGTTTTGTACAACTAGGGCATCGCATTTTATTTATTTATGTTTTAGAACAACTGAAGTATATATTTCTTTGGTCTGAAAATCAATAAGTCGAAACATGCACCCTTCTAATAACAGCACCCCAGATAGTTGGGTCAGCCCTGCACAGACTTTACATACATACATATATATATATATATATATATATATATATATATATATATATATATATACATATATATATAAATATAGATAGATATATAGCATATGTGCATTTGTGAATGTGTAATATGTAATACTTTCTGACAACTCAGAAGTTTAAGGCTGTTAACAAGATGCTTCTGTGGACAAGGGTCTGTAATGCCTACTGCGCATCTCTGAGCAAATCATGTAACCAAACAATGTTCTGAGACAAAGAGGAAACTGGAACAGGCTACTCAATGGTTACATTGACCACATATCTAGTAACTACCTGTAAACCCATATCAATTCTGCCTTTAATCAATTTCTACTTGGAGAACAAGATTTGACTTGTGCAAGTGTCGATCATAATGTTGCTCACTACAATACAATGTGCAAGTGTTTGCACTATAATACCATTTGTGCCATCTTGAAGTTAGTATAAAAAGGGTGTTGGATCAAATGCCCCACATTGATTAGCAGTGTAGATTAGTGGAAACAAGGACCAGATTCTCCCTCGAACCATATTAGCTTTTGTTTCAAGTTTCATTAAAATGGATCAGATTTTGTTGATTCATGACTCAGAAGGCAATCACAGTGACAAAAATGTACAGACTCATATATGTATTACAGATGTGTATATGTGTATACCTTTATGAAATCAGATAATTATATACATACCCAGTTGCACAATTCAAAATAGTAACAAAGAGAAACTGTTTCAATGAAAAATATGAGCAACGTATAACCACACATTTGTTAGTTACCTCCTTCATTAGTCCAGTAGCATAGCTCTCAACTTTTCCTGATCTTGACATATTTCTGCCCTGTCCCTCATAAATGTTTTTTTTTATATTTTGCTACTCATTCATTCAGTTTACAACACTCACAGACTGCAGACTGCTGAAAATACTCACACTCTTATCACTGGAACCTTCTACAGAGACTTAAATGGATCTCAGTGATACAAAGATCAACCTACCTTCTAGCTACCCTCATATTTAATATGCTAAAAGATGGTTACTGTCCCCAAAAAAGAAACCTTTCTTTCAGAAAGCACCTATATGTCCTGAGAAACAATCAAGACATCATCTCCCAAAGATGTCCCACTTAAAAACAATACTGGAGAATGTGCCTTTGCAAAGCATGGTCCAGCATTATGTAATAAACTCCTTCAAGAGGCAAAAGCCCACGACCTTCTCCAAGGGTTTAAGACCATCTATCCAAACACCCTCATAATGAGGTAACTTATAAATGCTTTAAGGACAATGGTTACAATATTGCAAAATTTGCCAACTGCTTCCTAACACTTCTTAAGCATTCAATTTATGCAGCTGTGATTTTAGTGTAACAGTGTATATACTGTATATTGACTTTTTAATTCTTGTAGGTGAGACCATCAGTAAGCAGTTTAACACTGTGTACCATTCTGTAAAAATGTAATAGCTAAACAATGCAACACTGTATCCTATATTTCATAAAAGCTAGATTTTTTTTTCGATTTCACTTTCTATAATTTTCTATAACATACGTATTGTGATTATTCTGCTATGGTTTATGTTTATATGTATTAGTACAATTATCATATTAAAATGTATGCTCTCTATGCTTGGCTTTGTGCCCGGGTCACATCCGAAAAAGCTCTTTGGACCAGCTTACTATACTATATCACTGATGGTTGCAGTCATTCAATAATACCTGATATTAGAGTTTTACACTACTTATCCATCAGAAAATGCACGTTGATGGAAAGGCCTGCTGTTCTAATCACCCTCTAAGTAATATTTAAAAATTATGGTGGCACAGTGGGTAGCATTTTCGCTTCACAGCAAGAGGTTCTCCAGTTCAATTCTTGGCTGGGGTGCCTTCTGTGTGGAGTCTGCGTGTCTGTCCTATGTTTGTGTGAGTTTTGACTGGGTGGTCTGGTTTCTTCACACATTTCAAAGACATGCAGATGGTGGACTGAACACTGTAAACTGGCAGTAGGTGTGAGTGCGCACATGTGCATGTGGCATAGAAGAACAATGATGGCAGGGCTAGCCACCCCATGGTGTGGACAGTGACTCTAAATGGTCACTCTTGATATGACACCCTGATGCCATGTGCAAAAATGAGAAAAAATTTGCTGGATGAATTTAAAAATTGTCCCCACGTTTTGAGACTTTGTCCCTCCCTGAATATTGAGTAAAAGAAGTTGAGAAGTATGCTGAGTAGTACCACTGTGTGTGAGTGTGTTGCTATGAAGCTGCATATCAAGATCAAAAGTGAAAATACCATAACATACATGCCCTTCTGGATGAGATGACTCCAAAAATAATCCTTTAGACTGGGGCAAGGTACGGATAGATGGACTTTAGAGAGAGGAACTTTGAATCATGGGGCAATGAGCGCAGGAGGGGCACATACATTAACAAAAATGTCCAGCAGTTGACAAGAGAAAAAGTACAGTTTTGTACCTACCATAAATGTAGATGTTCGAGGATCTCCATTGCTGCAGTCCTGACATAAGGGTATTCCGCTGCCCACCATCGGCCCGAATACCAAAGGGCTAGAACCGGCGTCGGTCATCGGCGCTCGAGACTGACATCAGTACGTGCCAGTACAAATGCGCATGACCGACGCCATAACCTCAGTCTTTCTTGCCTCAGACGTCAGAATGCAAAAAAAAACCACCACCCAAACCTCAACCTAAAAAGAAAAAGGGGGAAGGAGGGAGGGAAAATTGGACTGCAGCAATGGAGATCCTCGAACATCTACATTTATGGTAGGTACAAAACTGTACTATGTTCTTCGTCTCCCATTGCTGCAGTCCTGACATAAGGGTAGAATCCCAGAGCAACAGAAAAAAGGGGAGGCTGGTCAACTAAATAGCAGTAGGAGCTGCTGACATGCCCTGTAAGATTGCAGTGGCAAACCCAGCCCTAGACCTAGAATAAAGAGGTAAATGATAATGCTTTGTAAAGGTATGTACAGAACTCCAAGTAGCTGCTTCTAGAATGTCTTTAGTAGCTACCCCTCTCAAAAAAGCAGTAGAAGTGGCCGTAGCCCTAGTAGAATGAGGCCTGATCCCAACTGGAACATCCTCACCATGATGAGAGTAACAAAAAGCAATACAATGGCTAATCCACTTGGAAATAGTTTGTTTCGAGACAGCTTTCCCTCGTGAAGTCAAAGCAAAAGAAACAAATAATTGTTGAGAACTCCTGAACTCTTTGGTTCTGCTCAAATAATACCTCACCTGCCTATGAACTCCAAAGAAAAAATCTCTTCCATTTACCAGCATAAACTTTTCGAGTACTAGGACGCCTGGCTTCCAAAATAACATCCAAAACTTGTTGAGGGAGCTGAAGGTCCTCCTTCTCTAAAACAGAATGCGCCAGGCTGTCAGGCGCAGGGAGTGCACCCTGACATTGAGAAAATGATTGTTCTCCTGAGACAATAAATGAGGAATCTGTGGCAATGCCAAGGTGGTACATGAATCAAGCTCCTCAACAGAGGGTACCAATGCTGACGAGGCCAATCCGGTGCTATAAGGATCATGCAAGGCTTGTCCCTCCTGACTTTCAACAGCACCTGTGGAAGAAGAGGCAAAGGAGGAAAAGCATACACGTGAAGGTTGCTCCAACTGAAGGATAGTGCATCTATTTTCCAGGCTTTGGATGAAATAGCCTTGTGCAAAACAGTGGCAGTTGGAAATTCAGAGGAGAAGCAAACAGATCTATGTCCGGAGTTCCCAAGCCATTGTCAACTGAAGAAATACCTGAGGGTCCAATTTCCATTCGTGAGGATCCACAATCTGTCTGCTCAGAACATCTGCTAAAGAATTTTGTGCTCCTGGCAGAAACTGTGCTCGAAGAGTGATGTGCAGATTCAAAGCAGTTTCCCACAACAGCATTGCTTGTCTGCAAAGAGGGTAAGAATGAGTTCCCCTTGCTTGTTGATGTACCACATGACCCGTCGTGTTGTCTGTTCGAATCAACACCAGTCCTGGTTGAAGTAGGCTTTTGAATCCCTCCAAGGCAAATTGAACTGCCAGCATCTCTTTCATGTTGATATGCAAGTGAAGTAGCTCTGGGGCCCAAAGGTCTTGAATCCATTTTCCTCTGAAATGAGCTCCCCAGGCTGACTCCGAGGCGTCTGTCGTTAATATCTGACTTGCCTCTGGTTGGGTCACAGAGAGCCCCTTGTTTAGGTGACATTCCTGAGCCCACCACAGAAATTCTCTCTGAATGCAAGGTAGGATCCGAATGACAGTGTCCAAATCGTGGCAGTGTTGAGACCAAAGCGTTCTTGAGATACCATTGTAGCTTCCTCATATGCAGTTTGGCATTGGGAAGTACTAGAATGCAAGATGCCATGAACCCCAAGGCTTGAAGGACTGTCCTTGCAGTCAGCCTGGACATTACTGATAGCTGTTGGAAGTATAGGTGAAGATTCCTTTGTTTGTCCGGGGTAAGAAATGCCATCTGAGCAGCTGTATTCAGTTTCACACCCAGAAAACACATCTCTTGTGAGGGTACTAGACTGGACTTTATTTCGTTCACAGAATACCCGAGGCATCTGAAAACTGTCATTACATACTGCAGATGTTGAAGAAGTTCGTGCTTGCCTTGAGCCAGAATCAAACAGTCGTCCAGATAAGGATAAATTTGAATTCCTGCTAGCCTGAGAAAAGCTATTACTGTAGCCAGGACTTTCGTGAATACCCTGGGCGCAGTAGACAAGCCAAAGGGCAATGCAGAGAACTGATAATGCAAATTCCCATTCCGAAACCTCAGGAATTTCCTGCAACTGGGCCTGATAGGAATGTGAAGATAGGCCTCTTTGAGATCCAGAGTCACCATCCAGTGATCTTTGCCCAGCATAGGTAACAGCTGTTGCAGTGTTAACATCTTGAATTTTGGAATTTCCAGAAAGGTATTTAGAATGGACAAATCCAGAATTGGTCTCCAAGTATTTCCTTTCTTTGGCACTAAGAAAAGACGGAATAAAACCCGTGCCTCTTTCTGCAGAAGGTACTTCCTGTATTGCTTCCAACTGAAGCAGAGAAGAAATTTGAGTCTGCTTCCAGTTTTTGCTGACGAGGCACATCCGGCATACCTTTGAAAGGAGGGAATGTGTGAAAATAAAATTTGTAGCCTCGATTTATTATGTCCAATACCCATTTGTCTTGGGTAACCAAATGCCAATTCCTTTTGAAAAATCTCAGTTTTCCTCCCAGAGGGGCTGCCAGCAAGGCAGAGTCCGGCAGCTGAAGATACGGGTCATTGGGTCTGTTTCCGAAAGGACTGACCCCTGCCCTCCCCAGCAGAAGGGGTAGAAGAACTCAAAGACCTAGAAGTAACAGGGCCCTGAGAGGAAGCCCTACCCCTACCTCGCCTCGACCTGCCCCTAGACTGATAATCCGAAGAGGGGAAAGACCAACCCTTAGCAGGCCAATTCTTAGGGGGCTGAACCTGTAAAAAATCCTTAACTGTCTGCATAGACTTAGCTTTTTCCTCCATTTTTTTCAAAACTGACTCTACTGGAGGACCAAAAAGAACATCAGATTGTAGAGGAGCATCCATAATTCGAGCCTTAACATGCTCTGACAAGGTCTGATCTTTAAGACAAGCATGCCTATGAATGACTGAACTAGTAGCAGCCACCCTGGAAGAAGCCTGTAAAGCATCAAAACCACACTGCAAAGAATGCTTACCAACTTGGTCTGAAGCATGCACTAAATCCTGAAGCTCCTTACATTCAATACCTTCAGCTAAAGCATCTACTTTACATTTCAATTGGCCCAGCAAATAATTTTGATACCGAAGCATATGAAACTGACAATTTAAAGCTCTCATAGCCAAAGTAGAAGAGGTATACAGTTTTTTACCCCACCTATCCAGGGCCCTAGCATCCTTGTCCAGAGGAACTGGATTCTTAACCACAGAAGCCCTAACCCCTTTGGGGCCTTGAGTAATAGTTTCTGGATCAGCCCTAGGACTCTTATATAAGTACTTGTGAGCTTCCAGAACCCTGTAGTATCTGTCTGGTTTAACCGGGGCAGGAGGCAGAGAATCTGGGTTAAGGGCAGCCTCAGAAAACACATCCTGAACAACATCCAGTACAGGGGGAATAGCCAAGGGCCTATGCTGAGGCAAAAACAAGAATTCTCTCAGTCTTTTACGGGAATCAGAATAATCCTGGCCCTCCCATTTGAAATGTTCCCTCATGGAATGCAAAGTCTCAGAGAAAGAAAAATCTTCTGGAGGGTCGCAGAGGGAGTAGAGTCCTCAGCCTCCGAATCAGAATAGGGAGGGAAATCCTGAAGTTCTTCTACAGAGGAATCTGACTCATTGGAAGACTGAACCAAACCCTCCAACTCTGGCTCTACCCTGGGCCTCTTCGCAGGGGGGGGGGCATGGAACCCCTAATTAAAGTAATCAAATCTTCAGCCATCTTTAACATGTGCTTCCTAGGAGCTGGACCCTGGGGACACGCACCAACAGGGGCAGACTTAGACTTAGAATGGGCTTTGCTATGAGAAGGAGGAGGCCTAACTACCCTATGAGGGGAGGGAACCACTGACATCAGAGAAGCACCCTCAGCCTGGCCTAACACAGGAGAAGCCACTTTCTGCAGTAACAAAGGCTCCCCTTGAGACTCAGGTAAACTTTCAGAAGGAGCCGCTGAAGTAGCCAGAGGTACTACAGAACCGGCGTCCGAGGTGGCCGCCTCATCCTGTTTGGCCCGCAAAAACTTTTTTTTGCGTTTCTTGAAAGAACCAGTCGCCGGAGAATCCGGCGGCATATTATAATTAGCGTTTACCAAACACTAGCCTAGCACAGTCTAACCGGCGTTTAATAGTGCGTTTGTTAAAAGTAGCACAAAGCGACACCCAACAACATCGTGCTCAGGCCCTAAACAAGGAATGCAGAGTGAATGGTAATCCCTATGAGGAATCTGTTTCCCACAAGAAATACAGTTATTAACTTTTTCTGACATCCGTCAATACTGAGGCAAGAAAAGACAAAAATGTCCCCAAAGGGTACTTAGCCCAACTTGGTCTCGGTCTGAAACTTCGAAAACCGACAATTCCAGAGCGCGAGCGGCACTTGCAAATGCTGCTTCTGCTTAGGGACCATGCGGCAAGAAAGACTGAGGTTATGGCGTCGGTCATGCGCATTTGTACTGGCACGTACTGATGTCAGTCTCGAGCGCCGATGACCGACGCCGGTTCTAGCCCTTTGGTATTCGGGCCGATGGTGGGCAGCGGAATACCCTTATGTCAGGACTGCAGCAATGGGAGACGAAGAACATCTTTTTATTATGTTGAAATAATGGGAAAAAATAAAACAATGTACTCCTCAACCAAGGGTGTAACCAGTCATACATACTCCTTGTACTTTGCCGAGTACCTTTTTTATTCCTGACCTTCACACCTACGTGTATTTTAGGTTATATTATGTCCACAGTTGGCTAAATGAATGCCTTTAACAACAGGTACTTGTTAGCTAATCTAAAAATGTTACTTACATTTATTAACTGCTTGAGCTGCAGCATTTTGAGAGCTGTGTCCATTACTAAATGTTACTTACATTTAGTAAGGGGGTGGGGGGTGGGGGGGGGGAAGCAATGACAGCTGTGTCTATTACTAAGTGATAGGTGTTGGAGCTTGCGAGTACAAAATGGAATTTGCTTGCTACACTCCTGTCTTGAACCATATGTTACTCTTGTAAATTGGCTATACGTTCATATTTTGTCTTTTCCTATCTCATATGGCTCAGGTGGTTATTAAAATTGTTCAGGATCCTGAAATTCACCTTTAGACTTGGCTTTAGGGTCAAAACGCAGCTCTTGGCTGTACGCAATTAAAATACTCTAATCGGTGATACACTATTTCCTGTATATAAACAATTCAGGAAGCTGAACGTTGAAAATTTCACGTATCCAGAACCGGAGGTGTGGCAAATAATTTCAATATTCTAATAACCACGTGTTCTTTACGAGATATTAGTAGACATGCCTTTGCGTTATCAATGTATGTAAAGAACAAGCACTGCAAATCGCCCAAGAACGGCTACAAAACTTTTAAACTGTCCATAAGACTTACTAGTAATCTTCTAGTTTGTAGACATAGTACTATTTTCCCAAACCAGTTTACCTCTCGCCGGCAATGCTTGCAGCTATCGTGAGATTTCTTCTGGTTCTCAGCCAATCCAGTTACTGACTAAGGCGGGCTTAGTGGGATGGACAGTAAGTTGTGCCAACAGTAGTAGAAAGCATGCGGAAGGTGTTTCAGGGTCTGAAAGGGAACTTGTCTAGGTATCGGTGGTGACCGGGTGAAAGGCTGATTTGGAGGTGAACATCATTGACAAGAGTGGTTAAGGTGAGTACTGGCAAAATGAGTTCGCTGGTGCTTTACATCTTTGCTGTTGACTGTAATCATTGTATAGTTTGGTGGCTTGTGCTGCGGAGTGTGAAGCAAAATATAGGGAAATGATGGGGTCTTTTGAACATGTACGTCTCTAGTTGACAGTATGTTTTTATGAGGTCCTTGCTGCATTTTCCTCGTTTATGGGTATCTTAGAACTGTCATTAGTTGTTTTACTTTTGCCAAGACTGTTTTAGCTTATCACATGTTTGTTTATATGAGTGACTGTGCTTTTACTGTTTATCGTTGTCCTATGGTTGTCTTTGATCATTAATATGGTTTTGTGGTATGCTATGCATGCTTAATAGAAAACTTATTTGCCTGTATGCTTCCTTTTATTTTGTGCCTTGAGCTGTCACTGTATTATTTGTGTTGCAGTGTTTATTAGAGTTGCTGGTCCTCAGTAGCACTCTTGGAGTTCTTCCATGTGTATGAGTAGCATTCCTAACTATTGTTCCTGTTTCTGTAATCAACTTTTCTGTGTCTGCTACTAACACTGGCCAAGACTGCAGTCCAGGTTGTAGCTTATTATAGATCCCCCACCATGCCCCAGGATTCCCACTCGTCATTTCTTAAGATACTGGAAAATATTAAGGTACAACCCAATACCTTAATTATGGGCGATTTCAATTACTGCATCATCAACTGGGAAAACTACTCGTGTACCAACTCATTCGCGCAATGTTTTTTCAATGCCTTGGATCAGCTTGTCCACACCCCCACCAGGGGCAGCAATATCCTGGACCTGGTCATTACCAGTATGGGTAACCGGTGTTCCACACCAGAGGTCAACTCCTTGCTGGTCAGATCTGACCACAAGCTAATCACCATGGACATCCATATCCCATCCCCCATTAAGGAAACCACTATCGAAAACTACTCCAAAGCCAACTTCATGCTTCTTAAGACAGAAGTGGCAAACTTCACGACACCCATGCAGACGGAAAATAGAGGTACGACTGCTGAATCTTACACAAATGCACTGTATAAGCACATAAGTGAGTGCATGGGTTGTACCATCCCCAACAGAATCAAGACGCTATTCTCCCAAAAAAATAAAGAAGCCAATCTGCTGGTCCCCTGCCATAAACAAACTCTACAACAGAAGGACAAAGCTGTTGCAAAAAAGAGTAAAATCCCAAGATTGGAGGAACTCCCTGGTCAGCCTCAGCAAGAAGCTGAGATCCCTCATAAAATCCTCCAAAGCTAGTTATGAAAATAAAATTGCCACTGATTCCAAAGACAGTCACAAAGCATTCTACAGCTATGTCAAGAATCTCAGTGGCAACACTCAGATCTGCTTTAAGCTACAGCACAATGGCACTAAATATACAGAACCAACCAAACATCCTGGCAGATAGGTTCAGTGCTAACTTTATAGGTTCATAGGTTGGTACTAGGCTATCGGCCCTAGGGCCTATTCAAGCCTAGCCAAGGTTCAGTGCTAACTTTATAGGTTCATAGGTTGGTACTAGGCTATCGGCCCTAGGGCCTATTCAAGCCTAGCCAAGGTTCAGTGCTAACTTTATAGGTTCATAGGTTGGTACTAGGCTATCGGCCCTAGGGCCTATTCAAGCCTAGCCAAGGTTCAGTGCTAACTTTATAGGTTCATAGGTTGGTACTAGGCTATCGGCCCTAGGGCCTATACAAGCCTAGCCATAACAATTCCCTGGATATTTCTTCCCACAATATTTACTTCTCTGGACCCCTGTCTAGCAGGGTGACTGACTGATCCCTGGGATGAATTGCCTATCTCCCATCCAATCATCAAGGTTCCTTTTGAAGAGGGCCAAGGAGGCGCTGTGCTTGACATGTATGGGGAGTCTCTGGGTCAGGAACCTATCCCTCCAGCATGTTTTGTTTATTGTGATGAAACAGTGAAAAAGTTTCACAGGTATTGTTTTTCTGTGGTCTTTATTACTAGAAGAACAAGCAGCAGAATTTCCTTCTGTTTCACATCTCACTTTTTTGTTGGACAAACTTTTGTATTTCTTCTTTAGCATGTACTTCATAAAAAAAAAAAAAATAGATTTTGTTCCTCCAGGGAAAAATACCTGCTGGGTACAGCCGTTTGAATCTCACACCTGCGTCTGCACATTCCCTGCATAGTGGAATACATTTACTCCTCTTCTGCTTGGAGTACAATGAGCAGTCATTCTCCACAAACACTTAGCTGTCTCTCACTTTTAGTATTTTGTCCTCCTGCCACAGTTTTGTCTGAATCAACTCCTTCTGCTGGTAGGATTGCATCTTTACTATTAAAGGTCTAAGTTGCTTTCTCATAGCCAGGTTTGGAGCAACCACACAATGTGGTCTTTCAACTAGCAACTCCTGCTGTAGAATACCAGTCTAGTTGCTTATTTCTGCTTTCATAAAATGAATGCAATTTGTTCCTTCCAGCTTCTCTGATATAGTTGAAAATTTCAGGTTTTCCCCAACGTGCTCTGTCCTGTAATACTATTATTTTTTGAAATATCTCTTCATGAGCAGCCTCATATTTTGCCAGCCTTTTCTTAATTTCAACCTCTGATTTTTGCAGCTTTATCACCTCGTCTGAATATCTGTTTAAAGCTTCTTCCATTTTTCCCAGCATTTTGTTTGTGTTGATATACTCCGTCAGTGATTTGTTTATTTTAACTAGGTCTGTGTGCAATTGTCTTATATCTTCCAGACATGACTTCCAGTAACCTACAGGAAATTGCATTGCTTTTTTACTGAACAGCTGCAGAACTTCTTCCAGTAACCTACAGGAAATTGCATTGCTTTTTTACTGAACAGCTGCAGAACTTTCCCCAATCAGTGTTTCTTCCTCACTTTTTGTAGCTGAGTTTTTTCCAGGTGCTCTGTATTTTTTTTTCTCCTGGCATCCAGGTAGCACACTTACTAGTCAGTAACTGAAATTTACCTATAAACACAAAAGTCTACTGGCCTTCTCTGTTTTCACATTGGGAGGGCAGAGCTAGGGTTAAGCTATTACTCAGTGTGCAGCTATCTTGAAAGACCCAGAGGTTTTAATCTTTATCAACAGATTTTATTTATTTATTTGAAAAAGTGAGACAGAAAACACAGTAGAGGACCAGCTTCATAGCCCAGCACCTTCCAAACCTCTGGAATAAACTTCCTGTACATGTTAAGCAGTGCAATTCACTGTTTTCCTATAAACATAAACCTACATGACTGGATGGGTATGGGCAAATTTACATTGGGATTGACTGGTATGACCCTCCTGGCGAAAAGAGTTACTTGCCTGAGGAAGGTGTTATTTGCAAGGCATTAACTTTCGAAAGAGTCAACGTCTTAGAATTTTTATGAATCTGTAGATCAACAAGATCAAATGTTCACACAGGTTCAAACTGTGCAAAAATCACTGCATAGGTTCATAGGTAGGTATTAGGCTAGCGGCCCTGGGGCCTATATAAGCTTAGCCAAAAAGATTGCCTGGCTCTCGCTACTCCCCCTGTCAAGCAGTGCCGCAGAAGTGATCCCCTGGGTGAATTTTCTATTTCCCATCCAGTTGTCAAGATTTTTCTTAGAGGGCCAATGAGGAGCTTTGCTTGACATGAATGGGTAGTTTGTTCCAGAGCATGGGAAGTCTCTGGGGACAGGAATCTATCCCTCCAGCATTTTCTGTTTATTGTGGTGACAAGGTTTAGGTCCCTGGAGCGTGTGGTTTGGAGAGATTGGGATTTCTTTAAGTGTAGCATGTCCAACAGCTCTGGGTTTGACGTAGCTTTGCATGTTAGGTAGACATCGTGACGGAGTAGAGCTGGAGTTTTTAAGATGGTCTGCGTATGGCATCTGTTTGAGGCCAGTAATCCTTTTAGTGAGGTATTTCTGTGGCCTTTCCAATTGATGTAGGCGTCTTGTGAGTTACATGCCAAACGGGGAATTGTACTGTATAAAGGGTCTGATGAGGGATGAGTAGAGAGGAACAATGACCTTTTTTCCTAGAAGAGAGCGCCTTTGTGATGAGGTGTGCTACGTAGAAGGATTTCCCGACACCTGGTGTGTCATGAGGTCAGTTATCACACTTTCGGTGTTTAGTGAGCTACCGCCTATGTGGTAGTTCATGGGTACCGAGTTTTTCTCAAAGGGGATGATTGTGCACTTCTTGGCACTGAGCTTGAGGCCATGACTGACACCAAGCATCTGTGTCTGTAAGGCCCTTTGTAGAAAGTCTACATCATTAGGTGATTCTATTATGGCTCCCAGGTTTGCAATCATCTGCAAACTTTGTTAGCCCAAGACCTTCTGTGCTGGCCTGCACTTCAGAGAAGTAGATGCAGAACAGGAGAGGACCCAGGACCGAACCCTGTGGTACTCCACTCATCACTGGTCTGAAGTCAGACTTGGAGTCGGCTACTTTTTCTGTGTGTGTTCTGTCAGTGAGCCAGTTGGCCACCCATCTTGTGACATAAGGATTTATGCCCAGTTTAGTGAGTTTCTCTATAATTCCAGAGTGGGGGATGGTATTGAAAGCCATGGCGAGGTCGAGATTGGCTGTATGCACTACCTTGCCCTCGTCTACGGCTCTAGTGACTGCTTCAAAGAAGTCAATCAGCTTTAATAGACATGATCTACCTTTTACAAACCCAAACTGAGTGGGGTCCAGGATTTGGAGGTTACCTATGTCTTTGTTTATAAGCTCCAAGATGATACGTATCATCTTGGAATGTATCATCTTGGAGGTTACCTATGTCTTTGTTATAAGCTCCAAAGTGATACGTTCCATGGCCTTGCAGACCAGGCTCGTCAGGCTAATGGGGCAGTGGTTTCCAGGGTCAGTGGTGGGCACCTTCTTTGTGGAGTGGAATAACTGTTACTGTACGCCATTCAGTAGGCACATAGCCTTAAGTGATTCTATGATTGAACATGGTACTTAGGTGGGGTGTGAGTTCATTCTGTAGTTCATGCAGTATGCAGCCTGGGATGTTGTCCAATCCCATGGATGCCTTGTTCTTGGCTTCGGAGAGTGCGGTCTTTGCTTGTTCATCCGTGATTACAGGGGGGGTTGCATTCTTCCAGTATTAAGATGGGCCCTTTGGAGGGTTAGAGGGGGTAAGTGGAGTACCTCAGGGTTCAGTCCTGGGACCACTCTTGTTTGGCATCTACTTCTCTGAAGTACAGGCCAACACTAAGGGACTCTGGCTAACAAAGTTTGCAGATGACTGCAAACTGGGAGCCATTATTGAATCTCCAAATTCTGTGGATATTCTACAAAAGGGCTTTACAGAAACAGATGCATGGTGCCAGAGCCATGGGCTCAAGCTTAATGCCAAGAAATGTATAGTTATCCCCTTTGGAAAAAAACATGTATCCATGAATTACCACCTAGGTGGCAGTACACTAAACATTGAAAGTCTGATGAGAGACTTGAGGACACAGGTGGGCAGTGGTCTCACTTTCGATAACCATATCGCCACAACAGTCAGGAAATCCTTATATGTGGCACACCTTATCACTACTAACGGCTTTTCATCCAGAAAAAAGGAGGTCATTGTCCCACTGTACTCATCCCTTATTAGACCCATTATAGAGTATAATGCCCCATTTGGTATGCACATCACAAGACATCTGCAACAGCTGGAAAGGCCACAGAAATACCTCACTAAAAGAATCACAGGCCTAAAGCAAATGCCATATGCTGACCGTCTAAAAAAAAAAAAACTCTAGCTATACTCAGTGGCATATCGTCTACTCGGAGGCGATCTCTGCTTAACATACAAAGCCATGTCAAACCATGAGCTGTTGGACATGCTCCACTTAAAGAAATCCCAGTCCGTCAGAGCCACACGCTCTAGGGATCTAAACCTAAAACTGGTGAAAGGAGCATGACAGAAAAATGAATGTGCTTTTTCTTCTTCTTGCATTGGAGTGACTGGATTAAGGAGCTTTATCTTAAAACTTGTTTGTAAATCAAAGGAAGTATGTATTTATTTATTTATTTATTTATTTATTTATTTATTTAATTTTTAAAGAATATTGAGTATTATGAAGCCTTTTTTCTAGAAAATAAATGTATGCTTAGTAACCATTCTGTATCTGGTCCTCTCCATGCAGACAATATCATAATGAGAAATTGCCACCATGGAGACATGAGAACCAGACAGCCAATCTGATAAAGAAAAATTGGTTGCAGTTTGGTGGAGAGTGATTGGCTGGGGGGAAAAAGAAAAGAGAAACTGACTAGGAGGTAATGTTCTCTGAAAGCATTCTGGGCTTTTTCCTAGCTGGGAGACGTACAAAGATAAGACAGAAACACCACTTAGTAGAAGCACTGGCTGCACCTTGCTTCCTTTTAGGTTTAACTCAAGTCTGTGAGTGTGGCTGTCAATTTGGGACATTTGTTCCTATTAGGAAGGTAAAACCTGAATATTTGAAGATGTACATAGTTTTATGTGTTACTGTTTAATAGGTTTTGGGGTGGGTTTTTTTTGAGGGCTTTTAATAAAGAAAAAAATTTTGTAAAATGTGAAAAAGGCTCAATTGGATATGACCAACCTGATGACCAAAATTTCAACCTGCCAAACAGTGTATGCATGTAACACAAAGGCTGGAACTAGACATCTAACAAAAAAGTCTTGTGCAGAAAAAGTGGGAATAATAACTTTTTAATACAGTAATGATTTCTGTAAGTTCTTTTAAATGTGAACAGGCTCACAAATAAATACAAAAAAAGAATAGTGAATTATAGTAAAAATGTAGATTACAAATAGTTTTGTTATAGGAGCTGCACTTAGAACTGAACATGTGAATTTGGTAAAGAAAGGTTTTCAAGATAGTTATTCAGCAGAATATCTGTGAGAAATGAAAAGAGTAGTACTTATATTAACTGCAAGAGGAGTTCCAATAGTGATTTTGTGGAGAGGAGACAAACATTTGACAACATTAACAGAGTATTGAAGATCTAGAAGGAAGCAGAATTTAAGAAACTACCATTGCTGTTGGTGGGTCGTGATGCAGAGAGAGCCATTTGACAGAGTAAGCTGGGACTTTATTAGCAGGGCAATGGAAGCGTTTGCATTAACTGAAAAAAATTATAAGGTTGATTAGGTGAATATATATGGGATCTGAGGTGAAAATTAAGGTGGGTGGGGGTCTTCTCTGATGATTTCTGCTTGAGCCAGAGAATCCACTCAGGGCGTCCTCTTTCCCCTTTATTTGCATTATATTTAAAACCATTGGCAAAGAAAACAAGGGACTCAAAAATTCAAGGATATAATTGGTATGGTAGTCAAGAAAAGCTGGTTGCATCTCTGATGATAATAATACCTGACAAAATCAGAAAGAGACATTGCAGTCCTGTGGAACATTTTGAGATGGTTTCGGATCTTTTTGAGATACAAAATTAATGAAGCTAAAACCAAGGCAACAGCTGTAAATTATGTACCCACATATGAATTGGTTCAGCATTATCCATATTTATGGAGACATGATAAAATGAAGTATTTAGGAATATGGATTAAAAATTATTCTGGTGTGGCAGCTAAGGATATGTGGGAAGAGACTAAACAAAAGATAATACAAAAACTGAGAAAATGGAAGCAGGGAAAATGGTTTTAGTCCTGTTAATCTTATACACAGGTCAGGCATATTTTATCAACCAGAGGAGATGTTATGGATAGCAATTAATAAAGAGCTGAAAGATTTTATCTGGGAGGGGAAGTCTGCAAGAGACAAGTGGGATAAGATGATTCTTCCAGTAGAACAGGATAGATTGAGATTACCCTATTTGAGGGGTATTTCAGAGCTACACAGTTAAAGCTCCTGTACTTATCACAAGCAGAAAAGTGTGGAAAGGGATGATGAAATGGGGGGGGGGATCTTAAGAAACAAGGAGAGACTGGGATTTTGGATGCAGGCCTTTAAGGAGAATAGAATATTATATCCATAAAGTAGCAGAAAGTATCCTAAGAACCAAGCTAACATGGGAATGGAGAAAGGAGATTCTGCCAGTAGGGATGATTGCAAGTAGGGAAGTAGCCAATGGGCAAGATGGGGCTGGAATTTATTTGAGAAAATTAGCAAAGGAACCAAGGTATTGGGAGCAAATAGCCAGAGAGGAAAATGTGATAGAATGGGAAGACACCAAAAATGTATTTGTACTGCAGGTTAAAGATTGCCTTCCCTATCAAAGATTGATATCCGAGTATAAGCAAAGAGAAAGAAATGGGGGGGGGGGGGGTCCTGAATGAAAGATCCACACTGATAGAGTTTTTAGTAGAATCTAGAACAGAAGTTGTAATTGAATAAAGAACAATTAGTACAGCATATAAAGTATTGCACACTAACTACAAAAATCAGTCCGGGAAGGTTAGAAAGGATTGGGGAGAGAGATTGGATAAACAATTCATGGGGAGAGATTGTTTCTCCTAGAATTGCTTATCCGATCAGGGGATATATGCATGTCTCACAAATATACAACACAATCTAGAAGATTTAGGATTTTGCTTGGAAACATTTTACATAGATATTTTTATACCCCGAGTAAACTACAGAAAATTTTTCTTCAGGTAGACAGCAAATGTTGGTGTGATGGGAAAGAAAGAGGTAATTAGGAACATATTTTCTGGGAGGGTGATGAGTTGGCAGACTTTAAGGATTCCCTGTGGGATGCACTGTTGGAGATGCTGGGTGGGCAGATTGGTGTAACGAGGGAGATGAGTTTTCTGAGCGATGATACAGAATCAAAATTGCTTAGACATGGTAAGGTCTTGCTGTGTCTAATTATGGTGGCTGCTGAAAAAGCAGTTACTAGAAAACGGTATTCGGAATGTAAACCAACTATACTATAAGTAGTGAATATAGTAGCAGAGATAAAAAACTGGAATTTAGATCTTTACAAAAGGGTAAGAGCAAACTACGTAGGAAAAAATGGGAATGTAGGAACAATACATACAGGGGAGGAATTTGCCTATGTTGTGATGAATACCTGCCCTTTTTAATTTATGTAATGTTGCTTAGATTAAATGATATATAGCAGTATATGTGTGCTTAGATTAAATGATATATAGCAATATATGTGAAGTATGTTTGTAAATGTGAACTCGTTAATACAGTTTTTTACTTTTATATAAATGTAAATTTGCCTGTGTCACAAGTGATAATTTAATAAAGGTATTAAAAAAAATAGATTAAGACCTGTGCTCCATTCTAGTTTGGTTGGAAGTAGCGGATTAAGACCTGTGCTCCATTCTAGTTTGGAAGTAGCGGATTTCAGTAGAAACAGGGAGTCCAAGACCATCAGACATCTAATGGTATGGTGAGACTGAGATCTCCCCTTAAAAGTTCATAAGACAATAAATTAAGGGATACAGCTTCCAGCCTGTCTTGGTAGCTGAGGGAGTTTAGACTTGTGATCTTGTTGGTGAGGAACTTTTTAAGGCCTTGTAAATTGCTTGATATTTTTAGTGAGATACATCCTAAAGGGAGAATTATACTCTCTAACTAGCCTTATCAATGCTGAGTATAAGGGAGTGATTAGCTCTTTAATCCTTGTGATATTCTTTTGGCAGCAGGCCTAAATAAAATGATTTCTTGACAACCATTGTCACATGGTGGTCCAACAAGAGTTGACTATTGACCCAAGTGCCTAGGTCCCTGATGACATTTTCATTTTGTAGTGTTTTTTGTTCACTAAAAGTGATGATACTATTGTTAACATTTGTTTTGAGCTCATTAGATTACTAGTGAGCATTCATTGTGGAGGGCTTGGGTGTCATATAGGACTTAACAACAGCTCACAGTTTGCAGCTATCTGCAGACTTTGTTAGCCAGAGGTCTTGTCTGTATGCTTTGGGGATCTGAGAAGTAAATGGCAAAAAGGACAGGTCGCAGCACTGAACCCTGAGGGACACTACTAGTCACTTCCCTACTTTCTGATGGAGCACCTGCAATTTGCGTTGTGTGTAGGTTCTGTCTTTAATCAGCCATTTGTTATCCATCCCACTGCAGATGCACTCATTTTTAAAGTATTCAACTTTTGTATGATGCCAACACAGGGAATGGTGTTGAAGACCTTTGCCAGGTCAAGATATACTGTGTGTGTGTGTATTTGTTATCCATCCCACCGCAGATGCACTCATTTTTAAAGTATTCAACTTTTGTATGATGCCAACACAGGGAATGGTGTTTAAGACCTTTGCCAGGTCAAGATATAGTGTGTGTGTGCTGCATGGTCACTATGTACAGTCTCTCTAACCCTTTCAAAGAGGCTTACTAGATTTAAGTAGACAGGATCTATCCTTCACTAAGGTAAACTTTCAGTGGGCCTTATCTTTTAAGATTCTTGATATCATAGTTTATAACTTCAGTTATAATTTGTTGCATGGCTTTGCGGATGAGGCATGTAAGGCTGATAGGTCTGTAATTGCTAGAATCAATTTTAATGCCCCTGTTATGGAGGTGCCAGATCCAGCAGTAGGCTGCTGAGGTAGTCATATAGGCCCCATGAAGGCTTGGGGGGGGGGGACAAAAAACCCAACAGTTTTATTTCAGAATTTGGATTGTGTTCTGGTGATTCTGACCTGCAGCCTGCCCATCTGTTTACTTCAAGTTGGTGCAATGTACATGTGTGCTTAGTTATCACATGCAGTGGTTGGCTTCCATGGTGCTAGGAGTGGGGGATGCAGTCCTTCAGTCAGTACTGGAGCTTTTTTTGTCTGGCAGCAGGCTAACAAGGATGAAAACTAAAAAGCTGAAACCATCCTGCCTTTTTGTGTACCATGGCCACATTCTTTTTTTTTTTTTTTGTCTCTATTTTCTTATATATCCTCATCACCCTTTTGGTCTGTCACCCCCCCCCCCCCAACCAACTTGGTAATAGTTCATTCGGCTCAATGGCAAGTGCAGCAGGTTTAAAATTGCGTGTTAAACCATGCCGCTAATTGATTACTCTTCATTCCTAACGCAGAGCCTCCTGCTTTAAAAAAAAATGCCAGACTGACAGCAAGGAACATCGACTCCACCACCAGCAGATGAGATCAACTTGCTAGGTTGCCCAGACAGGCAGAAATGTTTTAAGTAGTGCTGCACTCTAATAATTGAGCTTGGTTTGGCTCACCTGTCCAGGTCTTCCACAGTGCCCAGCCAAAGGAACAGATGAGTAAGAAGAGGACTTGGGACACACTGATAATTAATATGTAAGTATGTGGCTGCTCTCCAGAAAGAAAATATAGAGGGTTGACAATTGGCTTTGTGTTTGAAGTGTGATTAAGTGCTTTGTACTACTGTGCCGGTGTTCTTGACAGAACAGTGCATGGTCCTGTCCAAATTTTTGCCCCATATATTTTTGGTCTGTGTTCCACATAAAACTTGTGGTTTTCTGGCAAATCACTGAGGGGGGTATAGTAATATTAAGACTGGTTATACATTTGAGTTTCAAACTTCCTCCATTCTTCAGAAAATGCATTCTAATGCTGACACAAATCTTGTTTTCTGTTGCAACTTTTTAAGTTTTAGACATCAGTATTTAAAATTTGTTCTTATTTTTTTACTTTTGCCCCCCCCCCCCCCATTATTTTTGACTTAGCCAGATTTCCTGTGGTAAGAGGTTGAGAGATATGCAGTAGTGCATTAATGACAATAACAATGAATTTTTATATGTACGCCTTCCAAATTCTGCCACATTACACCAGTCAGAAAAAAGGCTGTCCATCTTAATCCCACTTAAACTGATTACTTTTGGCAAAAAAGTGGTGAATTACACTTAATAAATGACAATAATTAGCTATAAACTTTTACTTCAGAAAATGTATCTGTTTGCAGTGTCAGTTTTTTGTTTATTTTGTTGTCAAATACCTCTCAATGCTTTTTCTGTGAAACTTGAAATAAAAGTTTAAAATTCTAATTGGTGTAGCCATTGTAAAAGTAGAATCTTTATAAAAGTAAACACTGGTTTGAACAGGGTTTTATGGTAACTGGAGTGAGATGACCAAATAATGTGATATTGGTATGGTAGAGGCACAATGAATGGGGCACAGGGTTTGTGGGCCACTACAACAGAGGAGCACAGGGATAGGGGTCATGATGGCGGGGGGAGGGGTCCAGTCCATTGGCCTGCCTAGGGCCCATTTGACTTTCGATCTGGCTGTGGGAGGGGCATCACCACTCCAGTGCACTACCCATAAGGGACTGAACCAGCAGCTAAGCTAAAGTTAAACAATTTAAGGAGTGTATCTACAAGGGTATATTAACACTATTAATTAAACAACCATGTATAATGACAGGTCACAGTACCTTCAGTAAATAATTTTTACAGATACTTTGGAGATTAAGGGATTTAGATATTTTTTGGTCTTTGACTAGAAGTATCAGCATTGAAGTAGGCACTATTTTTGCAAGGATTTTGGCAATGTTTATTCTGACACAAAAGGCAGCATTGTTATGAACACGTTCATTTAAGGGGATCCAGTATTTGTCTGCCTGGGGCGACATGATCGACAGTACACGATGCTTTGCCAGAGATGGCCTGCACCTGTCGCCCGATTCCGGATACTGGCTAAGGCTCTTGCCACCCCTATAGTGCCTTTTTTAGGCAAGGTTCAAATGACAAATTCACCACCGTAACAGGTACAAGCAAGGAAAATCTGGGGGTAATGCTACTCAATGCTAGAAGTCTAAACCTCAAAATGCACTCACTCGAGGCACTCCTTAAAATGGAGAACATTGACATCTGTGCAGTGACCGAGACCTGGTTCAAAGCTCCAGAGAGCACCTCTGCATTACCAGGCTTCAATTCATACCATACCTTTCGGCCACCTAACCCAGAAAGAAGCACTAAAGGCGGAGGCGTGTCCATATTCATTAAGGGTATCCACACCTCCAGGCTAGTTGCACAGCATAATGCATCCGAGATTATCCAAGTGCAACTAATTCTGGGCAAGACCGCAATCCAAATTGTAGCTTGCTACAGACCCCCCACCATGCCCCAGGATTCACACTCCTCATTTCTTGATGACTGGAAAGTATTAGGGTACAACCCAACACCCTAATAATGGGCAATTTCAACTACCCCACCATTAACTGGGAAAACTACTCATGTACCAACTGTTTTGCTCAACGTTTTCTAGAATTCATAAATTCCAACGCCTTGGATAAACTTATTCACACCCCCACCAGGGGCAGCAATATCCTAGACCTGGTCATTACCAACATGGGAAACCGGTGTTCCACACCAGAGGTCAATTCCTCATTGGTCAGATCCGACCACAAGCTAATCAGCCTAGACATCCACATCCCACCCCCAGCCCCAATTAGGGGAAACCATCGTAAAAAACCTCTCAAAAGCCAACTTCACACTTCTTAAGACAGAAGTGGCAAACATCATGACACCCATGCAGATGGACAATAGAGGTATGACTGCCAAATCCTACACAAATGCACTTTATAAGCACTTACACAAGTGCATGGATCATGCTATCCCTAATAGAACCAAGATGTTATCCTCCGAAAAAAGGAAGCCAATCTGGTGGTCCTCTGCCATAAACAAACTCTACAACAGTAGAAAGAAACTGTTGCAAAAAAAGAGTAAAATCCCATGACTGGAGGAACTCCCTGGTCAACCTCCGTAAGAAGCTGAGATCCCTCATAAAATCCTCCAAAGCTAGTTACGAAAACAAAATTGCCACTGACTCTAAAGACAACCACAAAGCATTTTATAGCTATGTCAAGAATCTAAATGGGAACACTCGGATCTGCTCTGAGTTACAGCATTATGGCACTAAATATACAGAAACAACTGATAATTGCCATCATCCTAGCAGATAGGTTCAGTGCTAACTTTACCCCCCTCTCACCCCCTAGAGGGCCCATCTCTGTACTGGAAGAATGCAGAGTTCCTATAATCATGGCTGCAGAGGTAAAAAACACACTCTCCAAAGCCAAGAACACAGCATCCATGGGACCTGACAATATCCCAGGCTGCGTTCTACACGAACTACAGAATGAACTGGCACCCTACCCAAGTACCATGTTCAGTAATAGCCTCACCTCAGGCTTTGTACCCACTGAATGGCGCACCGTGACAGTTATCCCACCCCACAAAGGGGGAGCCACGATGGACCCCGGGAATACTGCCCCATTAGCCTGACGAGCCTGGTCTGCAAGGCCATGGAACGTATCATCGTGGAACTCGTAAACAAAGACATTGGTAATCTCCAAACTCTGGACCCTACCCAGTTTGGATTTGTAAAAGGCAGATCATGTCTCCTAAACCTGATTGACTTCTTTGAAGCAGTCACCAAAGCCATAGATGAGGGTAAAATGGTTCACACAGCTTATTTAGATCTCGCCAAGGCTTTCGACACCATCCCCCACTCTGGAATTATAGATAAGCTCACTAAACTAGGTATAAATCCCTATGTCACGAGATGGGTTGCCAACTGGCTCACGGACAGAACCCACACTGTGAAAGTAGCAGAATCCAAATCCGACATCAGACCAGTGACAAGTGGAGTACCACAGGGTTCAGTCCTGGGTCCTCTCCTGTTTGGTATCTACTTCTCTGAAGTGCAGGCCAACACAGAAGGTCTTTGGCTAACAAAGTTTGCAGATGACTGCAAACTAGGAGCCATAATCGAAACTCCTAACAATGTGGTCAAACTACAAAAGGGCCTCACCGAGACAGGTACCTGGTGTCAAAGCCATGGCCTGAAGCTCAATGCCAAAAAGTGTATTGTTATCCCCTTTGTTAAAAACTCTGTACCCATGAACTACCACATAGCTGGTAGTCTACTTAATGCCGAAAATGTGATAAGAGCCCTTGGGACACAGGTGGACAGTAGTCTCTCCTTTGATAGTCACATCGCCACAGTGGTCAGGAAATCCTTCTACATGGCTCATCTCATCACAAAAGGATTCTCATACAGAAAAAAAGAGGTCATTGTTCCCCTCTACTCATCACTCATTAGACCCATTATAGAGTACAACGCCCCTTTTGGTATGTACCTCACAAGACATCTACAACAACTGGAAAGACCACAGAAATACCTCACAAAGAGGATTACTGGCCTCAAACAGATGCCCTATGCAGACCGCCTAAAAGAACTACAGCTTTACTCCATCGCATATCACCTACTCAGGGGCGATCTCTGCCTAACATACAAAGCTATGTCAAACCCAGAGCTGTTGGACATGCTCCACTTAAAGAAATCCCAATCCCTCCGAGCTACACACTCTAGGGACCTTAACCTTGTCACCACAATAAACAGAACATGCTGGAGGGATAGATTCCTGTCCCAGAGACTTCCCATACTCTGGAACAGACTACCTATCTATGTCAAACAGAGCTCCTCATTAGCACTCTTCAAGAAAAATCTTGATGACTTGGGTGGGAAATTCACCCCGGGGATCACTTCTGTGGCTCTGCTCGACAGGGGCACAGGAAAATAATTTTCTTGGGTGGCGAAAGCCAGGGTACATTTTTTGGCTAGGCTTGTATGGGCCCTAGGGCCGATAGCCTAGTACCTACCTATGAACCTATAATTATTTTTGGCTTCAGAGGCCAGCCTAAATTCACATACTCATTTAGTGGATATTTTAGTGTTGTTCAGTGTTTTTTGTAATACTTTTAATATTACCCTTGAGAAAAGGGATTTTTGGAGCTTGTAAATGTAAGATGTTTTTCTTTTGTTATGTAGCTTATTTGTGGTGATGGATCAGAGGGGTGATTTGTTTTTTAAATTTCCCATTATACATACCTCTGGTAGAGACTATTACTATGGATTTTTCTAAATGGTTTAACAGCTCTTTGGTGAAGTTTGCCATTGTGGAAAGGTTAGGAGAAGTGAAGTTGTCCATGAATTTTGATACTTTGTCACAGATCAGGTTGAGGTTGGCTTATTTATAGTCCTTAAATTCAGTGGGTTTGCTGTAGGAGATTTTTGTAGTTTAAAGGAGAAAGTCACAAGTTTATGGTCGGACTTCACTGTGGAAGGCGATGCCAGAAGAGTGGTGCAAGAGATGTCCATATTTGTAAGAATAAGGACACCACATTTTTGACCTCTAGTAGTTTACCAACTGCTGAATGAAATGTTTTTGTATAAAATCTAGGACTTTTTGGACATATCTACATTGGAGGTATAGATGTACCAGTCTATTGAGGGATAGTTAGTCATCCAAAGTAAGGGAGTTTTTACTAATAGGGAGATCTTTTAGAACAGGTGTATTAGTTGTAATTAAACTTGTTTAGAGTGATTGGTAGTTTAGTCCCTAAGGATCTGCCAGGAGGTAATATAATACTTTCAAATATGGAGACTCCACCACAGTTGCCATTGGATCTGAATGCATGAAAAGTGCAAAACTCTGATATAGAAAGAGTGCTATCTTTACCTTATAAACTGAGTTTCAGTATCCGTTGCTCATCTGGTTAGGATAAAACAGACTAGCATTTGTGGGTTCTGTTCAAGCAGCTTTTATTATGTACAAACATCAGGATTGAAGCTTAGTTACTTTAACTTGGATAAACTTGTAAACAAACTATCACACTCATACTGTTCACACTCTCAGTGCACTCTCAAAATGGCACTGAAGCTAGCATGTGCTTGCTATTTATATGCACGTGCTGTCCTTGGAAATGCTTCTTAAAGGTACAACACACACTATTCTGCATCCTTTCTCTTTGAGAAATGAGTCATGCATTATTGACGACATTTAATTGATATGCAATTTAGTACAAAATAATTCTTTAACATGCAATTATACAGAACTAAATACATATAGACCTGGGGTGTCCAACCTTTTTTGCTTGCCGGCGCCTCATTGAGTGAACAGAAATTGTCTTGGGGTCGCATGTAAAATATATCATATAGTTAACTGTTTCGCTGTTGCTGGCGACCAAAGTCGACCTCCTGGCTGTACTGTAGGTGCATTCGAACAATGAATAAATGTAATAAATGCCTAATACTTTTTG